>NW_026725421.1:0-73727 GCF_029784015.1 Lycium ferocissimum
CTTATATAAATCACGATTTTCTATAAATTTACGCATTAGTGAGCAGAGAGCTTTAACAGAGGAATGATGAAGAATAGTATGAGAGGTGCTCGTGGGTAGCCTCGGGTACCCGTCGCGGCCCCTAGCTGGGTCGTGACAATGATGCACTTCCTGTCTTTTCGCCGAGCAAGTCTGCCTCGTCTTACGCGTCTTCTGATAGTCTCCAACCATTCCATACACTCTAGTTTCCCTTAAACTATCCTAACTTCTCATTTGTCTCTTAAGTCTGGATATGTAGAATTTCTTGCATACTTCCCAGGGGGTCACCCATCATAGAATTGCTCCCACATCAGCACGCTTAACCCAAAAACTTCACTGGAATTCGGTGCCTTAATGTCGATATTTTCACGTCCGCTTTTTCATATGGCCTTTACTACTCGATCTGAAGCCAACCAAAGCTTTACAATTTTCGAGATATTCTCGTAATACGTCCTTTCTTCTACAATGACCGTTTTGCCCTTTTTAATTCCTGATGTTCACCTTCCGCCTGCATGTATGGCTATTTCCGGTCACGGCGCCCGGCTCCACGTAAGAACAAATATATTCACCCGAGCTCACTTCTTTTGCCTTCCATATCATTTCTCGCCTTTTTCCGCCGATGCGGGCGCCTACGGAAATCGACGATTAATATAAGGAATCTTATTTCCTATGTCTTGGCTCTATCGCACGATCATAGGACGAAAGAAGGTCAACAATTCCTAAATGCCCCGTAGCCTCCCGTTTATAAATGTGGCCGGCTTCACACCCATAAACGGGACTCTCTAGACACGACTTTGCGGACAACCCGGGACCGACACGCTGCGATACCACTTTGTCACACCCCGATCTCACTAGGGTGTGATGGGCACCCGACCCTTACCTAGGCCGAGCGAACCCTCGACTCTTAGTCCGTAGTAATTTTTTTTTCCTCTAAGTCAAATACACATGACAAAGCTTACTAAAATATTCTTTTGTTGTTCTTAAATCAAACAATTCGAATTTAACTGTATAAAACTTATGTCATAATACAAACCGACACTTTGGCCTAAAACCCGATGACTTCGGTACCCACGACTCGTCCGCAAAGTCTCTAACCCAGAATCGAAAGTCTTTGGCACGTGTCTTGCCACTCGGCACACTCCGGACAAATGGAGCTTGCCAACCTTCGCCGGAACATCTTCTATCCGTCCGAGTGTACACGTGGCATGAACGCGGCCCGAAGAAGAGGGGTCGGTACGAGCAATGTGCGAGTATGTAAGACATGAACGGAACAACATAGTAAGAGGAGTACAGAGTATATCATGTAAAGAGAGTATTCGTACATACGGGATATATCATGGGAAGGCGTGTACGTACATATGGAACATATCACGTGTAAAACGAACTCCGTGCGGAGCAATAAGCATCGTGGAAACATAGACGGTATCATAGGATAAAGGAGTAACTGTATACATGTGAGTGCCACTCGGGCGGAGGCCATGCATGCCTAACTTTTTTTTTTTTTTTACGAACACGGTGTTTCTTGTTTTTGTACATAGAAAACAGATACTTTTCCAGAAAATGGTACTTTTTGCTTGCAGTACGGACGCCGAATTCATCGGCTCTCCCACCCCCCTCCCCAACAAAGTGTCCCAAATATATCATAGTATATATATATATATATATATATATATATATACATATATATATATATATATATATCACAAGACGCCGCGTACGGCTCTCCCATATCCCATATCCCATCCCGCGTCCGGGATGATAAGCCAGCTGAATCAGGTGGACACAGTTGCCCTCCCCATTCCCCACATATACAATGTATACATATACATTCATCAATATCAGGTATTATATACATTATCATATAAACAGCATGCATGGGAGCCCAAGGAAAGTCATGTGTCTATCGGAGTGACGTAAGGTCGGTAACCTCCGATTACATTATGGATTGACCGGGATCGCTTTGTCTCACCTTGAAGGAACGAGTATTTTAAGGCGAGACTATCAATGAAAAGCAACATCATGAACAACGTAGAATAGGGTCACAAGACAGTATTTCGTGTACTTTGGAATCTTAGGAAAACAGTCATCATACTTTTTCTCATCTCTAGCATCATCATTATCATCATAGAACCATAATCGTTGTCTTAGTCTTTAAGGCTTCCAATATTGTAAAACTTGGTTTTTGGAGAACAATGAAAATTTTGGAAAACATTTGTAAACTTCCGGGAAGGAAAATCATGCCTTAGGATCAATGGTTTAGTTAGAACAGCTATCGTTATAATAACCAAGAACTTTCATTGACTATAATACGGAAATAAGCCTAATGGAACAATAGGAGGGAATTCGGGAATAGTGGGCCCACCTCGGATCAAATGAGGCGGCATACACCATTTGCGTATAATACGTCTCGTGTCATTACTTATGAGGGTTTTAGGATGGTCGGGTGTGGTTCATACAAGTTCTAGGTGTTTAGGAAGCTTTTTCAGCATTTCACACAATTTCTAGTTCAATTCTACTGAATGAATAGTAACGGATTTCAATCTTGGTTTTCTAGGAAAGGAATTATCCCCGAGGCCCGTGTTCAAGCCTACTACGTCTAAGACATGCCAAAGAAGGAAAGTGAAGTCTTACATACCTTTTCCGCCTTGTACGCCGCTCCAAATGCCGCTTCCAATTTCGCCAAAATCTACAAATTGGTCACATATACCAAATAGTGATTAGAACCTTTAGGGGTTAAACCTTGAGTCGACACTTGCTTACAGAAATTTCGGCAAAGATCTCCCCTGTAAATGCGCCATCCCCGAGATTCTAACTCGGCCCAATTCAACAACAACCCGAGAATGGAACTCGGCCACAATATCAACAACAATGCCAACAATTCAATTCACGTAACTTTCAAACGATTCAATCAATATACTACTTCATCCAATACTTTACAATTTCAACAAAAACAATAACAACTTAATTCCTTCTTTCAAATTCATAAACTACATCCACACTTCCATACATCAACAACATTACTTCCATAAATTCAAGAAAACATATTCAAATCATATTACGCTCCAAATCAGCCCATAACCATCACAACTTTAGCTTCAACTTGGATCATCACTCCTCATTTTATGTTATAGAATTCATTACGACGACAACCAACATACAAGATACATCAATTCATTCCTTACATACCAAATAGCCCCTACACGGCCCATTCCTCAACATACATAATCCTATGAGTTTCATTCATGTTCTACACTCTCCAACCACACATAAACATGCTAAATTCAATTAATTCATTACTTCTAAACATGCAACCATGCACACGGCCAAACATCTTCATCTATGGCTAAACTTCAACATCCATATTTTCATGTTTTTCATTCATTTCTACATGCAACAACATCCACAAACATCTTTAAGACATGTAAAGAAGATCAAACTCACCTTATTTCCTTAACCTTTCCCCACTCGGCTAGGACATAGTTTCCAAGGAAAAGATGTTTTTCTTGTTCCAACAACTTGCTCATGTTGTAGAGAGCCTTTCAAGGAGTAGAGAAGCTAAGAGAAAATTATTTATTGATCACCTTACTCATGGCCTTGTTCGGCCAAGCTTGGGGCCGAATAGCCTCTCTCTCTTTTCCTTCTTCTTTTCTCTCCAAGCTTCTTGAATAATGAAAGAGTAATATGTCTTATATGGTCATCTCATATATATATATATATAAAAAAAAAAGTGGCACATGGCCGGTTGATATTTCTCCTTTTTTCTCAAATTTTCTAGATTTTTCCTTAGTAGTAAAAGATGAAAAAAAACTTGCCATGCCTTGTCATCCTTTAATTACAAGAGATAGCCATCCATGTGGCCCTTGGCCCACACCTATGTGGCCGGCCACATGGCTCTTATGTTGCATGCACTTACAACTTTCTTCAACTCACTTTTGGTCCCAAATTTTCCATAATATTTCATACCAATAAATTCACAAACAACTTAGGCCTTAGAGCAATGTCGGAGAAAAGTAGCCTTGTCCACAACTCGTCGTACCAACTTAAATATTCCAATTCCAAATTTGCCCTTCACACTCCATGCCAATAATATTATAAGCGACTTGCGCATCCAACCAAACTAAAAATATAACCTCGTCCTCGACTTCCCGCCATTAACTCGAAATATTCAAATGTGCAAAAATGCGAGGTGTAACATCCTTCCCCCCTTTTGGAACATTCGTCCTCGAATGTTCAACTAGTCTTACAGGGTCTTATAAGCACCTCGGGGGAACTCCCCTTTTTTGAAGTTATTCTCCGTCCTTCATTTTAGGTCTTAAGCTATCCAATACCGTTCTCTTTGTCATACTCTTTCTCTTTATATACGTCCATTTTCTGGCGTCGCACTACTCAAAGTTTGTGCGAACTTCTCATATTACCTTAAACATTATTCGGACTTCTATCCACTCATTGTCGGTTTCCCCCCGACCTTACTAATTCACTTCAGTAAAAGGTCTCCTCAGTAGCTCAAGTGTTCATATCAAACACACTACCGTATCAACTGTCTTTATCTCATCCTTACATTTCTCTCGCCTGCTTCCCCCCTTTTGGGGCGCACCTATACCATTATCCATTTATACTTCGTCTCATACCCTCATTCCCAATCTCAATCTATAGTAGAATAATAACGGCTTACTTTGCAACACTTGTACCATTTACTCTTGCTGTCATTCGAACTTCGGTACCCTTACTCGATTAATGCCTTCTGCACCATGACTTCGGTTGCTGGGATTCACATGTCCACCTATACAATCACATTTGGGAGATTCTACACCTTTATATATACATATATATATAATTACTATTAACTAGCCCACAAGATACTTCCAACACCGTTCAAGCCTATCCTATTTCTAGGGCTATGATGCACTTCCTGTCTTTTCGCCGAGCAAGTCTGCCTCGTCTTACGCGTCTTCTGATAGTCTCCAACCATTCCATACACTCTAGTTTCCCTTAAACTATCCTAACTTCTCATTTGTCTCTTAAGTCTGGATATGTAGAATTTCTTGCATACTTCCCAGGGGGTCACCCATCATAGAATTGCTCCCACCTGAGCACGCTTAACCCAAAAACTTCACTGGAATTCGGTGCCTTAATGTCGATATTTTCATGTCCGCTTTTTCATATGGCCTTTACTACTCGATCTGAAGCCAACCAAAGCTTTACAATTTCCGAGATATTCTCGTAATACGTCCTTTCTTCTACAATGACCGTTTTGCCCTTTTTAATTCCTGATGTTCACCTTCCGCCTGCATGTATGGCTATTTCCGGTCTGGCGCCCAGCTCCACGTAACAGAACAAATATATTCACCCAGTCTCACTTCTTTTGCCTTCCATATCATTTCTCGCCTTTTTCCGCCGATACTGGGCGCCTACGGAAATCGACGATTAATATAAGGAATCTTATTTCCTATGTCTTGGCTCTATCGCACGATCATAGGACAGAAAGAAGGTCAACAATTCCTAAATGCCCCGTAACCTCCTGTTTATAAATGTGGCCGGCTTCACACCCATAAACAGGACTCTACCGGACACGACTTTGCAGACAACCCTGGGACCGACCTGCTCTGATACCACTTTGTCACACCCCGATCTCACTTGGGTGTGATGGGCACCCGACCCTTACCTAGGGCCGAGCGAACCCTCTGACTCTTAGTCCATGCGTAAATTTTTTTTTTCCTCTAAGTCAAATACACATAAATAGTTTACTAAAATATTCTTTTGTTGTTCTTAAATCAAACAAAGCATATAACGTATATAACTTATGTCATAATACAAACCGACACTTTGGCCTATGAAACCCCCACGACTCGTCCGCAAAGTCTCTAACCGTAATCGAAAGTCACGGCACGTGTGCTATGACTCGGCGACACTCCCGAACCAAATGGAGCTTGCCAACCTCGCCGAACATCTTCTATCCTCGCTTTCATCCGTGAGTGTACCGCGTGGCATGAACGCGGCCCCAAGAAGAAGAGGGGTCGGTACGAGCAATGTACTGCGAGTATGTAAGACATGAACAAGAACAACATAGTAAGAGCCAGAGTATATCATGTAAAGAGAGTATTCGTACATACGAGATATATCATGGGAAGTCGTGTCCGTACATATGGAACATATCACGTGTAAAACAAGAACTCATGCGAGCAATAATCGTATGGAAACATAGACAAGATTATCATAGGATAAAGGAGTAACCTGTACATGTGAGTGCCACTCAGGGCGGAGGCCATGCATGCCTAACTTTTTCTTTTTCTTTTTCTGAACACGGTGTTTCTTGTTTTTGTACATAGAAAACAGATACTTTTCAGAAAACGGTACTTTTTGCTTGCAGCGGACGCCGAATTCATCGGCTCTCCCACCCCCTCCCCAACAAAGGTCCCAAATATATCATATATATATATATATATATATATATATATATATATATATATATATATATATCACACAAACAGACGCCGCGTACGGCTCTCCCATATCCCGCGTCCGGGCATCCCGCGTCCGGATGATAAGCCACCGAAATCGGTGGACACGGTTGCCCTCTCCATTCCCCACATATACAATGTATACATATACATTCATCAATATCAGGTATTATATACATTATCATATAAACAGCATGCATGGGAGCCCAAGGAAAGTCATGTGTCTATCGGAGTGACGTAAGATCGGTAACCTCCGATTACATTATGGATTGACCGGGATCGCTTTGTCTCACCTTGAAGGAACGAGTATTTTAAGGCGAGACTATCAATGAAAAGCAACATCATGAACAACGTAGAATAGGGTCACAAGACGATTATTCGTGTACTTTGGAATCTTAGGAAAACAGTCATCATACTTTTTCTCATCTCTAGCATCATCATTATCATCATAGAACCATAATCGTTGTCTTAGTCTTTAAGGCTTCCAATATTGTAAAACTTGGTTTTTGGAGAACAATGAAAATTTTGGAAAACATTTGTAAACTTCCGGAAGGAAAATCATGCCTTGGGATCAATGGTTTAGTTAGAACAGCTATCGTTATAATAACCAAGAACTTTCATTGACTATAATACGGAAATAAGCCTAATGGAACAATAGGAGGGAATTCGGGAATAGTGGGCCCACCTCGGATCAAATGAGGCGGCATACACCATTTGCGTATAATACGTCTCGTGTCATTACTTATGAGGGTTTTAGGATGGTCGGGTGTGGTTCATACAAGTTCTAGGTGTTCAGGAAGCTTTTTCAGCATTTCACACAATTTCTAGTTCAATTCTACTGAATGAATAGTAACGGATTTCAATCTTGGTTTTCTAGGAAAGGAATTATCCCCGAGGCCCGTGTTCAAGCCTACTACGTCTAAGACATGCCAAAGAAGGAAAGTGAAGTCTTACATACCTTTTCCGCCTTGTACGCCGCTCCAAATGCCGCTTCCAATTTCGCCAAAATCTACAAATTGGTCACATATACCAAATAGTGATTAGAACCTTTAGGGGTTAAACCTTGAGTCGACACTTGCTTACAGAAATTTCGGCAGCATCTCCCCTGTAAATGCGCCATCCCCGAGATTCTAACTCGGCCCAATTCAACAACAACCCGAGAATGGAACTCGGCCACAATATCAACAACAATGCCAACAATTCAATTCACGTAACTTTCAAACGATTCAATCAATATACTACTTCATCCAATACTTTACGATTTCAACAAAAACAATAACAACTTAATTCCTTCTTTCAAATTCATAAACTACATCCACACTTCCATACATCAACAACATTACTTCCATAAATTCAAGAAAACATATTCAAATCATATTACGTTCCAAATCAGCCCATAACCATCACAACTTTAGCTTCAACTTGGATCATCACTCCTCATTTTACGTTATAGAATTCATTACGACGACAACCAACATACAAGATACATCAATTCATTCCTTACATACCAAATAGCCCCTACACGGCCCATTCCTCAACATACATAATCCTATGAGTTTCATTCATGTTCTACACTCTCCAACCACACATAAACATGCTAAATTCAATTAATTCATTACTTCTAAACATGCAACCATGCACACGGCCAAACATCTTCATCTATGGCTAAACTTCAACATCCATATTTTCATGTTTTTCATTCATTTCTACATGCAACAACATCCACAAACATCTTTAAGACATGTAAAGAAGATCAAACTCACCTTATTTCCTTAACCTTTCCCCACTCGGCTAGGACATAGTTTCCAAGGTAAAGATGTTTTTCTTGTTCCAACAACTTGCTCATGTTGTAGAGAGCCTTTCAAGGAGTAGAGAAGCTAAGAGAAAATTACTTATTGATCACCTTACTCATGGCCTTGTTCGGCCAAGCTTGGGGCCGAATGACCTCTCTCTTGTTCCTTCTTCTTTTCTCTCCAAGCTTCTTGAATAATGAAAGAGTAATATGTCTTATATGGTCATCTCATATATATATATATATATAAAAAAAAAGTGGCACATGGCCGGTTGATATTTCTCCTTTTTTTCTCAAATTTTCTAGATTTTTCCTTAGTAGTAAAAGATGAAAAAAAAACTTGCCATGCCTTGTCATCCTTTAATTACAAGAGATAGCCATCCATGTGGCCCTTGGCCCACACCTATGTGGCCGGCCACATGGCTCTTATGTTGCATGCACTTACAACTTTCTTCAACTCACTTTTGGTCCCAAATTTTCCATAATATTTCATACCAATAAATTCACAAACAACTTAGGCCTTAGAGCAAAGTCGGAGAAAAGTAGCCTTGTCCACAACTCGTCGTACCAACTTAAATATTCCGAATTCCAAATTTGCCCTTCACACTCCATGCCAATAATATTATAAGCGACTTGCGCATCCAACCAAACTAAAAATATAACCTCGTCCTCGACTTCCCGCCATTAACTCGAAATATTCAAATGTGCAAAAATGCGAGGTGTAACACCCAGCACCACCAGTTCCCCCGCCAGCAGCTCCGGGCCAGCAGATGGCAGAGGCCATCCAGTTATTGACCCAGTTGGTTGCCGCACGGCTCGGCGGCCGGGATACGGACCGGGAGATAGGGCGGTGAGTGCGAGGGCCCGTGACTTTATCACCCCGAGACCTCCGGAGTTACATGGATCAAAACCAGAGGAGGACCCGCAGAGTTTTATAGATGAGATGCTGAGGACTCTGAGGATCTTACATGCTTCGGATACGGAGTCCGTAGAGTTGGCTTCATACAGGCTGCGGGATGTGGCAGTTCTGTGGTATAATAACTGGGTATCTTCGCGGGGAGCGAATGCACCCCCTCCGGTTTGGCAGGAATTCACTGAGGCATTTCGCGCGACATTTCTCGCCGCCGCAGGTTCGGCGGGCTCGAGCCGATATGTTCTTGAACCTTAAACGAGGAAACATGAGTGTCAGGGAGTATAGTCTTCGCTTTAACTCATTAGCCAGGTATGCCCCAGCTATGATAGCTGATATGGGAGACCATGTACACCGGTTTGCCAGTGGGTTGGGGCCACACATAATTAAGGAATGCTTGACGGCTTCACTCCAGGATGGGATGACTATTGCTCGCATCCAGGCCCATGCCCAAAACTTGGAGGAACAATATCAGCTGCGGAGAGGGGAGCGTTACCCAGATAGGGGTTCCAGAAAAAGAGCCGATCTTCCGGGGCTAGAAGTGAATATAGAGGGGCGGGCGCGGGGAGCAATTTGAGTATTCAGGCCAATCAGTGGCCAATGCACCACCTCGATTTGCGGATAGGGGATTTGACCGCTCCGCCTATTCGGGACCAGATCAGGGTATTAGAGCTTCAGGGTCCCAGTATAGAGCGGATTCCGGCGGGGATAGGGCAACCCCGCTACGGTGTGCTCGGTGTGGCGAGGAGCCACACTGCGGCGATGTCGCCGTGATACGGGTGCATGTTATGCACAACGGACGGATGGACCATTTGATGCGAGATTGTCCGCTAAGGAGTGAAGGAAGTAGAGCTCGGCCCCGTAGGGTCGGCGGTGGGTTCATCACCGTCCGTGCGCCCTCGGGACGGGCCTCCCGGGCTCCGGCGGGTCGGGGCCGAGCGCAGGGGGGGCACCCAGTTCAGCCGGTCCTCCGCACCGTATATATGCATTAGCGGGACGGCAGGACCCTGAGCCTTCCGCAGATGCCGCCACAGGTACACTTTCGGCAATTTTCTACGATACGTATGTGCTAGTTGAACTAGATTCTATTTTATCGTACACCATTTCTTGTATTGCTAAACGTATTAAGAGTTTGGGAATTTCGAACGAAAAATAGCCGTATACATAGATGAAGGATAATATTAGTGATTGCGGGGGGCTAAAATAGTAATTAAAAGGAAAAATGCGTTACGAAAATGCTTCGGAAATTTGCTAAGACCCCGACTCGCCCCAGGTTACGAGACGAAGGTAGTCTAGGAAAGTGGAGGCATAAATACTGCAAGGCAAATATGCGAAATGTATGAAAGTTTTGAAGTTAAGCGTGCTAAAGGAGAGCAATCCTAGGATGGGTGACCCCACGGGAAATATGCTTGAAAATTTCATAAGCGTGGGAACCGAGACGAATGCAAAGGTAAGTAGCCTAAAGTAAATTAGAGGATGTGAAGTGGTTGGAAGCCCTATGGAAGTCGTGTGGGCTGTGCGAAGATTAGACGGCAAAAAGGAGAACATGCTAGACTTAAAATGGATATGCTAAGCGACACGTGAGATATCTACGAAGGAGACCCCCCGAATATCCTAATACGCCATGAGGATAGTTTGACATTCGAGGACGAATGTTCTAAAGGGGGAGGATGTTATATCCCGCGTTTTTGAGCGATTGGATAATTCAATACAATTGCGGGAGGACAACAAGCAAGGCCATATCTTTATTTTGTTAGGCGTATGAATGGCTTATGAAGTATTTGAAGCGGAATTATCAAAAAGGTCAAGGGCATAAAAGGGAAATTCGCACTACGCCACATAGAAATATAAAGGAAGGCGAAGGGTAAACTTGGAATTTGGAAAATATTTTTTATGAGTTACAATTTATCATGGAAGAAAAATATTTGGGCTTGGATTTTTCTTAAAAAAAAGAAGGCCCAACCGGCCATGGACATGGGCTTAGCCCATGTGGGATTTAATTCATATCATTTAAAAGATGACTAAGTCATCCTTTTCATCCAAAATTCTCTAGAAATTTCAAGAGAGTGAAGAACAAAAAAAAAAAAAAAGAAGAGAGGAGAAAAAACAAGAAGGCCTTCGGCCAAGAGGAAAAATTCCAAGAAAAATTGACAAAAATTTCTTAAAAATCATTTCATACCAATTCAAGGGTCCCTAGCAAGGTGAGGTGGTTTTTGGAGCAAGAAGAATACCTATTTCTATAAGTTGGAATCTCTTACCAAGTGGAGGATTGAAGGAAAGGTAAGGTTTAACTCTTCTTGCATGTTATGGATGATTTTGCATGTGTAGTGTGTAAGAAAATGGATGAAATTCATGGAAGAGAAAAAATTATGGTGAGGCCGTGTATGTCTTTGTGTGTATGGGAATTATGTCTTAATTATTTTATCTAGTAGTTGGTTGTTATTGTTGTAAATGCTATGTTGATAATGGAAGTTGAATAATTTTGGAGAAGTTGTAGTCATGTGTGTATGATGTTGGCCGTGAGTTGCATAGTGTATGCATGGCCGTGTATAATTGTTGAAGTGTGGAAGAAAATGAGTTAATTTTATTTAGTATATTGGTTGTTGTTATGTGGATTCTATATTGCCAATAAGAGCTTAATAATTTTTATGAAATGGTAGAGGTTGGGGACTTGAGATTGAAGTTATGTAAATTGAATATTATGTTCTTACATGTATGGTAGACAATGATATTGGTATGGTGTTGTCGGAATATATATTATAAAGTTATTATTGTTTTATTGGAAGTTGGAAAGACTTGAAGGAAGTAGTATGTTGATTGAAGTGTTAGAATGTATTTTGAATTGAATATGGAAATTACTAGTATGGTTATTGTCATTGTTGTTGATAGTTTGGCCGGGTTGAATTCCCGGATTGTTGTTGGTTAAGATTGCCTAAGTTGAAGTCTTGGAGATGGTACACTTATAGGGGAAGTGCTGCCGAAATTTCGGTAGCCAAGTATTATTTTAAGAATTCAATCCTAAAGGCACTAATCATGTTTGGTAAACATGACCAATTTGTAGATTACAGGCGGGTTTGCGACTTGAATTTGGAGTGGCATAAGGAGCGAAAAGAGGTATGTAAGGCTTCACCTTCCTTCTTTGGCATGTCTTAGACATAATAGGCTTGAATACGCGCCTCGGGGATGATTCCATTCCTAGGAATTCGAACCTGGAATTTCCTCTTTTTCATTCAACAAAATTGAATTAAGTTTGGTGTTTTATTGAAATAATCGTTTAAACATCTCCAACGCGCCCAAGTGGAACCGAGTGACCCTTAGACCTTCGTAAATGATTCCATGAAGCTCAACGTACGTAAATTGTGTATGCCACCTCCGTTGACCTGAGGTGGGCCCACTATCCCTGAATTCTCTCTTATTGTTCGTTTGGTCTATTTTCGCATTATAACTAAAGGAAACTTTTGGGTTATCATTTTGACTACTAAAAATAGTTGATTTAACTAGTCCATTGATTCCAAGGCTTGTTTTTCCTATCTAAAAGTTTATAAATGTTTTTCCAAAATAATTATTCTTCTCCCAATTAAAGTTTACAATTTTTGAAAGTCTTTATAACTAAAATGACGACTATGATTCCATAGTGGAAATAATGATGCTTGAAGATGAGGAAATGTCTATGACACTACATAACATGACATGAAATAATCTGATATGATATATGTATACGAAATATGTATATGTACATGGGGACGTGGGGGAAGGGACATATGGGAATTGGGAAGGGAACTATGCTTCATTGCCACACTGTCGGTGGCTTATCATCCGGACGCGGGATGCCCGGACGCGGGATATATGGGCGAGCCGATGTATTTCGGTGCTATGTGGGCGAGCCGACATTGCTCGGTGCTATGCTATGACTTACTATGCTATGACCAGCTATGCTATGACTTACTATGCTATGACCAGCTATGCTATGACTTACTATGCTATGACCGGCTATGCTATGACTTACTATGCTATGACCAGCTATGCTATGCCTTACTATGACTTACTATGATGACCGGCTATGCTATGACTTACTATGCTATGACCAGCTATGCTATGACTTACTATGCTATGACCGGCTATGCTATGACTTACTATGCTATGACCGGCTATCTTTATGACTTACTATGCTATGATCCTTCTATGACCTTCTATGCTATGGCTGCTATGCTATGACCCAATATGCTATGACTTGATATGATAAGACACGATACAACCCAGATTCCATTTTCTATGTCTATGAAAAAGAAATGTTTTCCAAGAACAGACAAGCGTGCATGCTATCTGCCCTGAAAGGGCATTCCTCTGTACAGGTTACTTTCTTATCTCAGCATATATCCATGACCCCGGGATATTGTTATTTATAACCTATGCTCTTGTTTATGTTATTTTCCATGTCTTACATACTCGGTACACTATTCGTACTGACGTCCCTTCTTGTGGACGCTGCGTTTCATGCCGCGCAGGTCAGCAGATGGCGGACTTGATCCCTAGGAGTTACTCAGCAGTATTGCAGCAGCGCTCCAGTTGTGCCGGAGCCTTAGTTCCTTGGTACTATTTTGTGTATATTTGGGCCCGGCAGTATTCGGCCCTCCCTATGTATATATGTACTATGCTAGAGGCTCGTAGACAGCTATGCACAGTAGATGTTTTGTACTTCTAGTTGTCATTGTCGCTGTATAAAAGTCCGGCAAAGATTATTAGACCAAGCTTATAATTACGCTATTAATGTTACTTGTTGAAAAAAAAATATATCGTATAGTTCATATGGCCCACATAGTAATAAAAGCAACATGGTAGACAGGGGGTGCTCGGTACAAGTATCGGGTACTCGTCACGGCCCTAGTTGGGTCGTGACGATAATGGTATCGAGCGGGCGGTCCTAGGGTTTGTCTACGAGCCGTGTCCGATGGGAGCCTGTTTATGGGTGTGTAGCGCGCCACACTTATAAACAGGAGGCTGCAGGGCATTTAGGAAATATGACCTTCTTTGTACTCTAAATCGTGCGATAGAGCTATGCTATCAGGTTTCCATGTTATTCTCCTAATCCTATGTTATGGTTTCAGTAATGCCGGTGAAGAGAAAAGCTACAGTAGCCCAGAAGGGCAAGACGGTGGCCGAGAAAAGAACTGAACGGGAGCCACCAGCGGAATTGGAAGAAGGTGAGTCTCGCGAGGCTCCTTCCCGAGCTTTTCGTGCTCCCCCCGTGTCGACGGCGCGGGGAGGAGTCCCGGCTCCGACCCCGGCCCCACCACCGGTTCCCCCGCCGGCGGCTCGGGCCGGCGGATGGCGAGAGGCCATCCGGTTATTGACCCGAGTTGGTTGCCGCACGGGCTCGGCGGCGGCGATACGGACCGGGGAGATAGGGCGGTGAGTGCAAGGGCCGTGACTTTATCACCCTGAGACCTCCGGAGTTCTATGGATCAAAACCAGAGGAGGACCCGCAGAGTTTTATAGATGAGATGCTGAGGACTCTGAGGATCATACATGCTTCGGATACGGAGTCCGTAGAGTTGGCTTCATACAGGCTGCGGGATGTGGCAGTTCTGTGGTATAATAACTGGGTATCTTCGAGGGGAGCGAATGCACCCCCTCCGGTTTGGCAGGAATTCACTGAGGCATTTCTGCGACATTTCCTGCCGCCAGAGGTTCGGCGGGCTCGAGCCGATATGTTCTTGAACCTTAAGCAGGGAAACATGAGTGTCAGGGAGTATAGTCTTCGCTTTAACTCATTAGCCAGGTATGCCCCAGCTATGATAGCTGATATGGGAGACCATGTACACCGGTTTGCTAGTGGGTTGGGGCCACACATAATTAAGGAATGCTTGACGGCTTCACTCCCAGATGGGATGACTATTGCTCGCATCCGTGCCCATGCCCAAAACTTGGAGGAACAATATCGGTGCGGAGAGGGAGCGTTACCCGGATAGGGGTTCCGGAAAAAGAGGCCGATCTTCGGGGCTAGAAGTGAATATAGAGGGCGGCGCAGGAGCAATTTGAGTATTCAGGCCAATCAGTGGCCAGTGCACCACCTCGATTTGCGGATAGGGGATTTGACCGCTCCGCCTATTCGGGACCAGATCAGGGTATTAGAGCTTCAGGATCCCAGTATAGAGCGGATTCCAGCAGGACAGGGCAACCCCCACTACGGTGTGCTCGGTGTGGCAGGCCACACTCTGGGCAGTGTCGCCGTGATACGGGTGCATGTTATGCCTGCGGACGGATGGACCATTTGATGCGAGATTGTCCGCTAAGGAGTGAAGGAAGTAGAGCTCAGCCCGCCGGGTCAGCAGTGGGTTCATCACCGTCCGTGCGCCCTCGGGACGAGCCTCCCGAGCTCCCGACGGTCGGGGCGGGGCGCAGGGGGGGCACCCGGTTCGGCGGTCCTCCGCACCGTATATATGCATTAGCGGGACGGCGGGACCCGAGCCTTCCGCGGATGCCGCCACGGTACACTTTCGGCAATTTTCTACGATACGTATGTGCTAGTTGAACTAGATTCTATTTTATCGTACACCATTTCTTGTATTACTAAACATATTAAGAGTTTGGGAATATCGAACGAAAAATAGCCGTATACATAGATGAAGGATAATATTAGTGATTGCGGGGGGCTAAAATAGTAATTAAAAGGAAAAATGCGTTACGAAAATGCTTCGGAAATTTGCTAAGACCCCGACTCGCCCCAGGTTACGAGACGAAGGTAGTCTAGGAAAGTGGAGGCATAAATACTGGCAGCAAAATACTGAAATGTATGAAAGTTTTGAAGTTAAGCGTGCTAAAGGGAGAGCAATCCTAGGATGGGTGACCCCCTGGGAAATATGCTGAAAATTTCATAAGCGTGGGAACCAAGAGACGAATGCAAAGGTAAGTAGCCTAAAGTAAATTAGAGGATGTGAAGTGGTTGGAAGCCATATGGAAGTCGTGTAGGCCGGGGAAGATTAGGCGGCAAAAAGGAGAACATGCTAGACTTAAATTGGATATGCTAAGCGACACGTGAGATATCTACGAAGGAGACTCCCCCGAATATCCTAATACGCCATGAGGATAGTTTGACATTCGAGGACGAATGTTCTAAAGGGGGGGAGGATGTTATATCCCGCGTTTTTGAGCGATTGGATAATTCATGTCACGACCCGTCTAGGGGCCGTGACGAGTACCCGATACTTGTACCGAGCACCCCTTACCTATCAGTGTACCTGTACCTCTTAGCAAGTCGTATAAACAGTGCCGTGTTTTTTTTTTTTTTTTTTTCGAACTGAACATTAACATTAGCAGCGTTATTATGAACATAGCCCAGTTAGCTCCACTATCGCTTCATACAACAGCATTAAGATGCCAAAATACCGCATATTTAACTGTACATAACTGACTGTACATATCTGTCTACGAGCCTCTAGACATAATACACTTATACATAGAAAGGGCCGAGTACTGTCGTGCCCGAAAATATACACAAAAGAGTACCACAGAAGTGAGGCTCCGGAACAACTGGAGCGCTGTCAAGTGCGGCTGTAGAGCTCCTAAGGATCAAATCCGCCTGTCTGCTGACCTGCGCGGCATGAAACGCAGCGTCCACAAGAAGGGACGTCAGTACGAATAGTGTACCGAGTATGTAAGGCATGAACGATAGTAATATGCGAAAAACATAAATCATGTATATTGACATAAAAGAATTACCGCACATGTCCTGGGATAGAAACGTAACCTGTATATATAAGTGCCCTTGGGCAGACGCCGTGCTTTCTTAGCTTTTCTCACTATATATATATATATATATATATATAGGTACATAAAGATAGAATATATAATATTGCGAGGCGTCGGCGTAGCCGATCCATTTGACCATAAATATGCACATCCCGCGTCCGGCATCCCGCGTCCGGACGATATCAAGTCATGTAATGCCAACTGATCAGGTGGATATGCGTATATAACGCTCTGCCATTATCTCCATTTTCCCCGTAAATATATAAAAATTCCATGTATAAATATCGGCGTCTATAGCGCCCTGGCTCTTTCATCATATACATAGGCTCATATCGTATATATATATCAGCGTCTATAGCGCTCTGATTCTTTTTGTGTCATATATATATATATGTACTTATATCATATACGGTTACCAGCGTCTATAGCGCTCGATTCTCGCTATCATATACTTATGCTTATATCATGTATATTTTTCGCGTCTATAGCGCTCTGACTCTGCTATCATACAATATACTCATACTTATACGTACGTTGGGTGCACACACATCCATCGGGATCATAGGGCATAATTCCTTGTACTTAGATTCTTTAGAATAGTCGTTACCTATAATAGAATTAGGTTATCCAGAAACGGCTTAATATTCTCGTACTTTCATTTTTATAGCAAAGTATATTATCTACATATGTTACGTGTCATGACGTTACTCAGGAAGGTCTTAGGGTAATCGGGTCTTATCCTTGCAAGTTCTAGGATATTTGGACCTTTCTTTCGCAATTCATGCACTTTTAGTTCAATCTTCTTGAATGAATAGTAACTATTTTCAATCGCGGATTTCTAGAGTTAGGAAAGTCCCCGAGGCGCGAAATCAGGCCTATACGTCTAAGACATGCCAAGAAAGGAAGGGGAAACCTTACATACCTCTTTCCGCTTCTTTAGCTATTCCGAATTCACGTCGCAATCTCGTCAAAATCTGCAAATTGGTCATATTTACCAAAACTCTTATTAGGGTTCGTAGAGTTAGAGTCTTAAGGAAACACTTGGCTACCGAAATTTCGGCAAAGACTTCCTTTGTAAATATACCATCCTCAACATTCCATATAGCCAAATTTCTCATCAATCACAATCCGGAATTCAAACCCGGCCAAACTATTAACCATAATTCCAACAACAATACTAACAATTCCATACTCAATCAATTTACTACTTCTTTCAAAAACTTTCCAACTTCAATGAAAATAATAACAACCTCATAATCTACATTCCAACAACACCATACTAACCATATTGTCTTTCATGCATACAAGAACATTACATTCCATTCATATAACTTCTAACACAAGTCTCCATCACTACAACTTCATTAAGGTTCCTAGACACTCATTAACAACATAGAGTCCACAACGTAACAACAACTAAACACTAGATAAAATAACTAAAACATGATTCCTACATATATATATATGCACGGCCAACTACTACTTTGCATAACACACAACCAACACACACACACTTCTTAACCATTAAATCCTTTTTTTACATTATAGAACTTTCACCATAACAACAAATACAATGTTAAATAAAGTTAGTTCACAACACCCTATCATGGTCCATACCATTCGGCCAAGCCACTCCATACACATATTTTTCATGAATTTCCATAGTTTCTACACTTAACAACACTAACCAACACACAACATAACACAACATAACACACAACACATACACACACACACGGATTGCCCCTAAGGGTCACGGCCACACCACTTTTTTTTCTCTCTTCCATGAATTTCATCCATTTTCTTACACACTACACATGCAAAATCATCCATAACATGCAAGAAGAGTCAAACCTCACCTTTTCTTCAATTCTTCACTTGAGTAGAGATTCCAACTTATAGAAATAGATGTTCCTCTTGCTCCAAAAACCACTCCACCTTGCTAGGGACCCTTTACTTAGTAGGAAATAATTTTTGGAGAAATTTTTGTAATCTTTCTCTTGGAATTTTCACTTGGCCGAATGGCCTTCAACTTTTTCTCCTCCTCTTTCTTGTTCTTCAATTTTCTTGAAACTTCTTGAATATTATGTGGACATGTAGAAGACTTGGTCTTCTTTTTAATTCCTTGAATTTTAAGTCAACATGGACTTGGGCCATGGCTTTGGCCGTTGGGCCTCTTTGTTTTCTTGAAAATTTCAAGCCCAATTATACTTGGCTAGTTATTGTAATTCATGAAATATTTTTCCCAACTTCCAAATTTGCCCTTCGTCTTTCTCCATATTTCCACGGTCGTATTGCAAATTTCCCTTTATGCCCTTGACCTTCCTCATTAATTTCACTTCCAAATCTTTCATAAGCAACTCATATGCTTAACAAAACAAAAGTAAGACCTTGTTTGTCATTCCCCCGCAATTACCTTGAATTGTCCGATTGTGCAAAATGCGGGATATAACATCCTCCCCCCCTTTAGAACATTCGTCCTCGAATGTTAAGCTGACCTCATGGTGCATTATAATACTTCGGGGAGGCCTCCTTCGTAAATATCTCACATATCGCTCAACATATCCATTCTAGGAGCTTAGGTCGCCTTCAAGTCACAGGCCAATTGACTTAACTCCGAACACTGACTCTATGTTAACAAGCCCCTTTACCGAATCTTGAACCGTCATGGTCCACTTTAGGTCCAACGTGTCCCCCCCTTTCCGCTAGTCTAGTCCGCCTCCGCCTACATGACTTTTATAGGGTTTCTTACCACTCCACGCACTCTAATTTACACTGGACTACCTAATTTCACATTCGTCTCTTGTTCCCACACTTATGGAATTTTCAGCATATTTCCCAGGGGGTCACCCATCGTGAAATTACTCTCACCCTAGCACGCTTAACCTTGAAACTTTAATGTATTCCCGCGTCTTAGCATTAGTATTGTCGCTTCTACTCCCTCGCACTGCTTATATCATATAATATGGAACAAGTTGGGGTCTTAGCAGTTTTCAAAACGCCCATGTAACACATCTTCTCCTTTATTTACGGTTCTACCCTCCGCAATCTCTAGTATTCGCTTTTATTTGTACGTATGGCTACTCTTCGCCCTAATTTCCGAATTCTTAATATGGTCAGCATTACAAAAGTCAGCGTAGGATAAAATAAAATCTGAATTATCTGACACGTATATCATAGAAGGTGCCGAAAAAGTACCTGTGGCCGCGTCTGCGGAAGGCTCAGGGTCCTGTCGCCCTGTCAGTGCATATAGGCGGTGGGGAGGGCCGGCTGAACTGGATGCTCCTCCTCTACCTCGACCACGTCCCGCTGGAGCTTGGGAAGTCTGTCCGAGAGGGCGTACGGTCGACGATGAACCGACCGCGGACCCGGCGGGCTGGGCTTGGTCTCCCTCGTACCTTAGTGGGCAATCACGCATCCGATGGCCAACCCGCCCGCAAGTATAGCAAGCACCTGTACCTGCGAGACACTCTCCAGAGTGTGGCCTACCACATCGCGCGCACCGCGGCGGGGGTGGCATCATTCGCTAGAATCGGCTCTATTCTCGGGGACTCGAAGCTCTATTAGCAAACTGAGGGGGTGCACTGGCCGCTGATTGGCCTGAATACCTAGATTGCTCCTGCGCCTGTCCCCCTCTATACTCACTTCTAGCCCTGGGAAATCTGCCCCTTTTCCTGGAGCCCCTATCTGGATAGCGCTCTCCTCCCCGTAGGCCGGTATTGTTCCTCCGTGTTTTGAGCATGAGCCCGGATACGGGCAATAGTCATTCCATCTTCGGAGTGAAGGCGCTCGTGCACTCCTTAATGATACGTGGCCCCAACCCACTCACGAATCGGTGTACATGATCTCCCATATCGGCCGATCATGGCCGGGGCATACCTAGCCGCCGAGTTAAAGCGGAGGCCGTATTCCCCGACGCTCATATTCCCTTGCTTCGAGGTTTAAAAACATATCGCCGAGCTCGTCGAACTTCCGGCGGGGAAATGTCGCAAATGCCTCGCAAACTCCCCGCCAAACCGGGGAGGGGCATTTGCTCCCCTTGAGAGTCTCCAACCGTCATACCACGGATCGCTACATCCCGCAATCCGTACGATGCCAATTCCACCGACTCGTATCCGAAGCATGCATTATTCTCGCAGTCCTCGCCGTCTCATCTATGAAATTTTGGGGGTCTTCTTCTGGTTTCGACCCATAAAACTCCGGAGGTCGTAGGGCAATAAAATCACGGGCCCTAGCACTTACTGCCCTGTCTCCCGGGTCCGTATCTTGCCGCTGAGCCTGTGCGGCAACTAACTGAGTCAATAGCTGGATGGCCTCTGCCACCGGCTGGCCCGGGGCTGCTGTCTCGCCCTCCTGGGCTGCCCTAGCTTTCTTCTTTTCGCGGCATTACCGAAACCATAACATAGGATTAAGAAAGGAATATAGAACCTGGTAGCATAGCTCTATCGCACGATTTCGAATACAAAGAAGGTCATATTTCCTAAATGCCCGTAGCCTCCTCGTTTATAAGTGTGGCGCGCTACACACCCATAAACAAGACTCTACCGGACACGGCTCGTAGACAAACCCCTAGGACCGAACTGCTCTGATACCACTTCTGTCACGACCCGTCTAGGGGCCGTGACGAGTACCCGATACTTGTACCGAGCACCCCTTACCTATCCGTGTACCTGTACCTCTTAGCAAGTCGTATAAACAGTGCCGTGTTTTTTTTTTTGAACTGAACATTAACATTAGCAGCGTTATTATGAACATAGCCCAGTTAGCTCCACTATCGCTTCATACAACAGCATTAAGATGCCAAAATACCGCATATTTAACTGTACATAACTGACTGTACATATCTGTCTACGAGCCTCTAGACATAATACACTTATACATAGAAAGGGCCGAGTACTGTCGTGCCCGAAAATATACACAAAAGAGTACCACGAAGTGAGGCTCCGAACAACCGGAGCGCCGTCAAGTGCGACCGGTAGAGCTCCTAAGGATCAAATCCGCCCGTCCGCCGACTCGCGCGGCATGAAACGCAACGTCCACAAGAAGGGACGTCGCACGAATAGTGTACCGAGTATGTAAGGCATGAACGTAATATGCGAAAAACATAAATCATGTATATTGACATAAAAGAAAATTACCGCACATGTCCCGGGATAGAAACGTAACTCGTATATATAAGTGCCCTCGCGGACGCCGTGCTTTCTTAGCTTTTCTCACTCATATATATATATATATATATAGGTACATAAAGATAGAATATATAATATTGCCGAGGCGTCGGCAGCCGATCCATTTGACCATAAATATGCACATCCCGCGTCCGGGCATCCCGCGTCCGGGACGATATCAAGTCATGTAATGCCAACCGATCAGGTGGATATGCGTATATAACGCTCTGCCATTATCTCCATTTTCCCCGTAAATATATAAAAATTCCATGTATAAATATCGGCGTCTATAGCGCCCTGGCTCTTTCATCATATACATAGGCTCATATCGTATATATATATATATATCAGCGTCTATAGCGCTCTGATTCTTTTGTCATATATATATATATATATGTATTATATCATATACGGTTACCGGCGTCTATAGCGCTCGATTCTCGCTATCATATACTTATGCTTATATCATGTATATTTTTCGGCGTCTATAGCGCTCTGACTCTGCTATCATACAATATACTCATACTTATACGTACGTCGGGTGCACACACATCCATCGGGATCATAGGGCATAATTCCTTGTACTTAGATTCTTTAGAATAGTCGTTACCTATAATAGAATTAGGTTATCCGTAAACGGTTTAATATTCTCGTACTTTCATTTTTATAGCAAAGTATATTATCTACATATGTTACGTGTCATGACGTTACTCAGGAAGGTCTTAGGGTAATCGGGTCTTATCCTTGCAAGTTCTAGGATATTTGGACCTTTCTTTCGCAATTCATGCACTTTTAGTTCAATCTTACTGAATGAATAGTAACTATTTTCAATCGCGGATTTCTAGAGTTAGGAAAGTCCCCGAGGCGCGAAATCAAGCCTATACGTCTAAGACATGCCAAGAAAGGAAGGGGAAACCTTACATACCTCTTTCCGCTTCTTTAGCTATTCCGAATTCACGTCGCAATCTCGTCAAAATCTGCAAATTGGTCATGTTTACCAAAACTCTTATTAGGGTTCGTAGAGTTAGAAGTCTTAAGGAAACACTTGGCTACCGAAATTTCGGCAAGACTTCCTTTGTAAATATACCATCCTCAACATTCCATATAGCCAAATTTCTCATCAATCACAATCCGGAATTCAAACCCGGCCAAACTATTAACCATAATTCCAACAACAATACTAACAATTCCATACTCAATCAATTTACTACTTCTTTCAAAAAACTTTCCAACTTCAATGAAAATAATAACAACCTCATAATCTACATTCCAACAACACCATACTAACCATATTGTCTTTCATGCATACAAGAACATTACATTCCATTCATATAACTTCTAACACAAGTCTCCATCACTACAACTTCATTAAGGTTCCTAGACACTCATTAACAACATAGAGTCCACAACGTAACAACAACTAAACACTAGATAAAATAACTAAAACATGATTCCTACATATATATATATATGCACGGCCAACTACTACTTTGCATAACCACAACCAACACAACTTCACTTCTTAACCATTAAATCCTTGCTTTACATTATAGAACTTACCATAACAACAAATACAATGTTAAATAAAGTTAGTTCACAACACCCTATCTCCATACCATTCGGCCAAGCCACTCCATACACATATTTTTCATGAATTTCCATAGTTTCTACACTTAACAACACTAACCAACACACAACATAACACAACACAACACACAACACACACACACACACACTTTGCCCCAAGGGTCACGGCCACACCACTTTTTTTCTCTCTTCCATGAATTTCATCCATTTTCTTACACACTACACATGCAAAATCATCCATAACATGCAAGAAGAGTCAAACCTCACCTTTTCTTCAATTCTTCACTTGAGTAGAGATTCCAACTTATAGAAATAGATGTTCCTCTTGCTCCAAAACCACTCCACCTTGCTAGGGACCCTTTACTTAGTAGGAAATAATTTTTGGAGAAATTTTTGTAATCTTTCTCTTGGAATTTTCACTTTTAGCCAATGGCCTTCAACTTTTTTCCTCCTCTCTTCTTGTTCTTCAATTTTCTTGAAACTTAGAATATTATGTGGACATGTAGAAGACTTGGTCTTCTTTTTAATTCCTTGAATTTTAAGTCAACATGGACTTGGGCCATGGCTTTGGCCGGTTGGGCCTCTTTGTTTTCTTGAAAATTTCAAGCCCAATTATACTTGGCTAGTTATTGTAATTCATGAAATATTTTTCCCAACTTCCAAATTTGCCCTTCGTCTTTCTCCATATTTCCACGGGTCGTATTGCAAATTTTCCTTTATGCCCTTGACCTTCCTCATTAATTTCACTTCCAAATCTTTCATAAGCAACTCATATGCTTAACAAAACAAAAGTAAGACCTTGTTTGTCATTCCCCCGCAATTACCTTGAATTGTCCGATTGTGCAAAATGCGGGATATAACAATTCAAGACAATTGCGGGAGGACAACAAGCAAGGCCATATCTTTATTTTGTTAGGCGTATGAATGGCTTATGAAGTATTTGAAGCGGAATTATCAAAAAGGTCAAGGGCATAAAAGGGAAATTCGCACTACGCCACATAGAAATATAAAGGAAGGCGAAGGGTAAACTTGGAATTTGGAAAATATTTTTTATGAGTTACAATTTATCATGGAAGAAAAATATTTGGGCTTGGATTTTCTTCAAAAAAAGAAGGCCCAACTGCCATGGACATGGGCTTAGCCCATGTGGGATTTAATTCATATCATTTAAAAGATGACTAAGTCATCCTTTTCATCCAAAATTCTCTAGAAATTTCAAGAGAGAGTGAAGAACAAAAAAAAAAAAAAAGAGAGGAGAAAAAACAAGAAGGCCTTCGGCCAAGAGGAAAAATTCAAGAAAAATTGACAAAAATTTCTTAAAAATCATTTCATACCAATTCAAGGGTCCCTAGCAAGGTGAGGTGGTTTTTGGAGCAAGAAGAATACCTATTTCTATAAGTTGGAATCTCTTACCAAGTGGAGGATTGAAGGAAAGGTAAGGTTTAACTCTTCTTGCATGTTATGGATGATTTTGCATGTGTAGTGTGTAAGAAAATGGATGAAATTCATGGAAGAGAAAAAATTATGGTGAGGCCGTGTATGTCTTTGTGTGTATGGGAATTATGTCTTAATTATTTTATCTAGTATTTGGTTGTTATTGTTGTAAATGCTATGTTGATAATGGAAGTTGAATAATTTTGGAGAAGTTGTAGTCATGTGTGTATGATGTTATATAGTTATATATATGTATGCATGGCCGTGTATAATTGTTGAAGTGTGGAAGAAAATGAGTTAATTTTATTTAGTATATTGGTTGTTGTTATGTGGATTCTATATTGCCAATAAGAGCTTAATAATTTTTATGAAATGGTAGAGGTTGGGGACTTGAGATTGAAGTTATGTAAATTGAATATTATGTTCTTACATGTATGGTAGACAATGATATTGGTATGGTGTTGTCGGAATATATATTATAAAGTTATTATTGTTTTATTGGAAGTTGGAAAGACTTGAAGGAAGTAGTATGTTGATTGAAGTGTTAGAATGTATTTTGAATTGAATATGGAAATTACTAGTATGGTTATTGTCATTGTTGTTGATAGTTTGGCCGGGTTGAATTCCGGATTGTTGTTGGTTAAGATTGCCTAAGTTGAAGTCTTGGAGATGGTACACTTATAGGGGAAGTCTTACTATAAAATTTCGGTAGCCAAGTATTATTTTAAGAATTCAATCCTAAAGGCACTAATCATGTTTGGTAAACATGACCAATTTGTAGATTCTCAACTAACGACTTGAATTTGGAGTGGCATAAGGAGCGAAAAGAGGTATGTAAGGCTTCACCTTTCTTCTTTGGCATGTCTTAGACATAATAGGCTTGAATACGCGCCTCGGGGATGATTCCATTCCTAGGAATTCGAACCTGGAATTTCCTCTTTTTTCATTCAACAAAATTGAATTAAGTTTGGTGTTTTATTGAAATAATCGTTTAAACATCTCCAACGCGCCAAGTGGAACCGAGTGACCCTTAGACCTTCGTAAATGATTCCATGAAGCTCAACGTACGTAAATTGTGTATGCCACCTCCGTTGACCTGAGGTGGGCCCACTATCCTAACTTGAATTCTCTCTTATTGTTCGTTTGGTCTATTTTCGCATTATAACTAAAGGAAACTTTTGGGTTATCATTTTGACTACTAAAAATAGTTGATTTAACTAGTCCATTGATTCCAAGGCTTGTTTTTCCTATCTAAAAGTTTATAAATGTTTTTCCAAAATAATTATTCTTCTCCCAATTAAAGTTTTACAATTTTTGAAAGTCTTTATAACTAAAATGACGACTATGATTCCATAGTGGAAATAATGATGCTGAAGATGAGGAAATGTCTATGACACTACATAACATGACATGAAATAATCTGATATGATATATGTATACGAAATATGTATATGTACATGGGGACGTGGGGGAAGGGACATATGGGAATTGGGAAGGGAACTATGCTTCATTGCCACCTGGGTAAGCTTATCATCCCGGACGCGGATGCCCGGACGCGGATATATGGGCGAGCCGATGTATTTCGGTGCTATGTGGGCGAGCCGACATTGCTCGGTGCTATGCTATGACTTACTATGCTATGACCAGCTATGCTATGACTTACTATGCTATGACCAGCTATGCTATGACTTACTATGCTATGACCAGCTATGCTATGACTTACTATGCTATGACCAGCTATGCTATGACTTACTATGCTATGACCAGCTATGCTATGACTTACTATGCTATGACCAGCTATGCTATGACTTACTATGCTATGATCAGCTATGCTATGACCTTCTATGCTATGGCCTGCTATGCTATGACCCAATATGCTATGACTTGATATGATAAGACGCGATACAACCCAGATTCCATTTTCTATGTCTATGAAAAAGAAATGTTTTCCAAGAACAGACAAGCGTGCATGCTATCTGCCCTGAAAGGGCATTCCTTGTCGGAATGTTACTTTCTTATCTCGGATATATCCATGACCCGGGATATTGTTATTTATAACCTATGCTCTTGTTTATGTTATTTTCCATGTCTTACATACTCGGTACACTATTCGTACTGACGTCCCTTCTTGTGGACGCTGCGTTTCATGCCGCGCAGGTCAGCAGATAGGCGGACTTGATCCCTAGGAGTTACTCAGCAGTATTGCAGCAGCGCTCCAGTTGTGCCGGAGCCTTAGTTCCTTGGTACTATTTTGTGTATATTTGGGCCCGGCAGTATTCGGCCCTCCCTATGTATATATGTACTATGTTAGAGGCTCGTAGACAGCTATGCACAGTAGATGTTTTGTACTTCTAGTTGTCATTGTCGCTGTATAAAAGTCCGGCAAAGATTATTAGACCAAGCTTATAATTACGCTATTAATGTTACTGTTGAAAAAAAAATATATCGTATAGTTCATATGGCCCACATAGTAATAAAAGCAACATGGTAGACAAGGGGTGCTCGGTACAAGTATCGGGTACTCGTCACGGCCCTAGTTGGGTCGTGACAGTGGGCTTGCATCATAAAATATTGCAAGGATCGATTCAGTTGCTACAGGAAAGTAAAGGATGTGAGATTGATTCAGGGTACAAGTATGAGTAAAGATTTTTAAGTAAAGTTATATCGCCAGGAGTTATAATTAGGACGTACGGAGGTATGCTAGGAAGACTTACAAATTTAGACATACGAAAAAAGAATATGAGAAACCAGAATAGCCCGAGGGAAATTAGGAGCATATGAGCTTTACAATTAGAATTCTCTGGCTAGCTGGACAAAAAGAGAGGGCAGATGTATTAAAGCCACAGATTCAGGATAAGATCAAATGGTAATGGGATATCTCGCAAGAAAAAGGTGTTGAAAAGCGATAAAAAAGATAAGTCACGAGTGGCTACATCGTGTATTATGTATACCCTTATGATTGATGTTACGACATGTTAAAAATATTGATTGTGTTGTATGTTAAAATTGAGGTAGCAAGCGCTACAGAGAGAATCAGGATTGGGTTTTCTCGAGAATAAAGTCGGATAGCGGTAACGCAACCAACAATGTAAGAAGGAGCATTAGGAAAAAGAAGGTTATGATATCATGAAGGGGAGAGAAACTTGGACAAGGAAAACGTATACCCATTGAGGGTCAGGTAATATATATTTGAGGAAAAGGTTAGGATGAAAGCAGGAAAGCAGATGATAGGATCAAATTTAAATAAATCAACGAGAGATAGAGTAATGTTATACGTGACAAGGGATGAACGTGAGGACCCTGGAACCAACCTATACGTCTTCATAATTAGAACCAAGGAGGTTGTAAATAATAATAAAGGTGCATCCTTGAGAAGAAATAAATAGATCTTATGAGAGCGACGAGGGAATTTTAAATTCCTGAGATTTAACTAGGAGAATGGATGTGAACCCGTGATTGGTACGCCTATTTAAGGGAAGAAAGTACCTCAAGAAGTGATTTTCAGCGTCAAAAGGGATTCTCACTCGTAACAGAACACTCCAAGGTTTCCTAACCTAAGAGTAAAGGATCACTAATGAAAACAGGCATTTTACGAGTAAATGAAAATAAAAGTAACTTTGAGGACTGAAGGAAGGAGGAGGTGTCAATGAAATGGTTAAAGGGAATTATGTGGCCACCGCCAACAAAGAGAAGGTTAGTGAATCAGTAGGCTTGCCCAAGGGAAAACAAATTGAAATTATAAGACAATGGTTGTGTGAAAGATGCAAAGATGCGATCATGAAGAAAATCGAGAAAATTTGAGATATATATCTATACATGTGTGCACAAGTTGTAGTATCATAAAGGAAGATGAAGACTCGACGAAAGAAGAAAAGAAAGGGTGTACTTTGTGAGGATTTCACGATAAGAATAAGAACCAATAGAACACTAGAAGGACTATGATGCATAGCTGTGATGCAAACAAGTAGTTAAGAAGAATTACGGGACAAAGTGAGCTAAGCTAATGAAAGGACAAGTCATGGGAATGGATGGTGTGGAATATCAACTTTTAATGGTATAGTATAGATATAAATAGGAATTGGGAATCCAGAGCAAGGACAATTTCAAGGATATTAAGAAGATAGTCATGGAGAAAGACTAGGGCTAAAAGAGCGTGGTATAGTCGGACACTCCATAAGGGGCCTAATGAATTCTGATGTCCCCATTAATTCATTAACCTAAGGGACTACTAGTCATGGGAGGTAGAAGTGAAAAGACAATAAAGAAGGCATTTGAATTGTATCTGATATGTATAAGCATTTTGATTTGATACAAGAACTCAACCAGCAAAAATGAAAACAAGTTAAACCATGCGATGATAAGAACTTCGGCATTATATGGAATAGAGGAGTTGAAGGATCGCTAAGGTAGGCCAGATGACTATCAAAGACGGTTAACACTCAAAGGTCATGGTAAATGAGAACATCCTTTAAAAGGGGGGAAGAACAAATTCAGTTCTAAGATGAGCTACAATATTCCGAAGCTCAAGAGAGGGAAATATATTGGATTGAAGGAGTCAAATTTTGAAATGAACCGATATGTCAAGAATGTGCTAAAGAAAAGTGAGAATGGACTAAATGCAGGTATATCATGAGACAAAAATGGTGTAAGGACAACGATAGGGAGTCAAAGAAGAACATAGGCTAATTTAAGTCTCAAATTATCACCGGTACAAGAGAATCAAGGACTTAAGAAGAAATCATACTCATATCAAAAGGAAGTTATGATTAAGTAGGATTTTATCTTAGTTCCATGTTTATGAGTTTATATTGCAATTATTCTAAAGCTGAGGAGAGGAAATTGTAGGAAAAGTTCAAGTATGAATGGGATGATATTGTAAGGAATTAAAGAGTCCGACCAAGGAATTAAAAGGAGATGATATGGTATGTATATAAGGTCGACGAGTACAAAAAGGGATAATCTAAAATAGCACCAAAGAAGTAAGCAAGGAAGGGCGCCAAACACAACAAGAGAATTTGTCTACTAGTAGAGAAATAAGGAGCAAGGCAAAAGAGTACAACAATTAAGAGTGCTCACAGATTGGCAGGGAGTTGTAGCAATCATGAGTTAAGACCATCTTTATGGTAACAAGTCCCAGGACAGTAACTAGATATCAGTTGACCACTGAGTACATACATAAGAACATGAGGCTATGGAACTAATGAATGAGTTCGACAGAGAATTGGGAGGATATGAAAGAAGACTAATGAGACCATAGTATAATAGCACGGAGATCAGGAACTAAAGGAGGACAACCATTTCAAAAAAATTAATAAAAGCGTCATAAGCTCGCAAGCTACAACATTCGAGGACGAATGTTCCTAAGGGGGGAAGGATGTTACACCTTGCATTTTCAGAGCATGATCATGCCACGTACTTCACTGTATTAATGGAGTATCATAGATGTCCCATGAAGTTTTGGAAGGTACAAGCCATGGGAAGTTCGTAACAATGAAGTAAAGGATGAATTACGATCTTGTAAGTCGTAACCGGGAAGGACAACCTTGAAATCAAAGGAAATGACCATTATCAAGTATGATTAATGATAAATATCATGTATGAAGAGTTTCAGAAGATTCCGGGACCAAGCAAATCGAAGAAAATAAGTTTGTCGAAAATTTGGAAAAAAGTTGGCAGAATTTTGAAGAGAATTTTAGGTCAACTTTGGAGGGGTATATCTCCAGGTATATTAAGTTTTTTAAGGTGTTTCAAAAGCCTAAAATGAATTTCATCGAGTCTAGTTTCCAACTCAACAAACCGCTCGTCAAAACGACATCGGTGTAAGGAGTTATGGCAATTTTAAAATAACCCCTCAAACTGCCAAATGGCTTCCGCGGGTCCCACTTGAGAAAGTTGGTTCCACCAACTTTCAAGGGGTATAAAAACCCCTCATCAACCCCATTTTTTCATCATTTTACAGTCTCATGAGTCCTATAAACCTCCTAACACATCCCTCAAACATTTATAGCCCATTAAATCAAGGATTTAACGAGATTACACCAAACTAGTCCATGAAAGGTGATTGTGCTTGCTTCTACTTGATGTTATGGTGAGTTTTGTTATACCCTGCATTTTCAGAGTATGAGCGTGACATGTGCTTCCTCAAAATTGACAATCATGTTGTAGCTACGTAATTTAAACTCTCGTTGATAGTATCGTATCCTGTACTTTTGTACGCTGGATTATTTGTAAGTTGAGATAGGGCCCGCACATCGAGATTTTTTTTCCGGACATGTGACAAGTTATATGAATCACATACGTGAAGTTTAACAAAACTCATGAAGGACCACGGGGCCAAATCAAAGTGGAAGCCCTCCAAACGAATATTTTAAGAAAATGTTTTCGGGTGGTCTGACTTCGAGGGGCAAAAACGGTATTATAAGTTTGGAATTTGAAAAAATGCCAGGAAATAAAAGTTGTAGATAATTGAATTAGCTTTCCAACCATAGGTCATGGGTTTCTAGGTGACATCGGTACAAGGAGATATGGGCGTTTTAAGATCGAAAGGTCAGTGGACTAGGCCAATTCGGGGCCAACCGAATTAGGCCCATGGAAAACAAAAGGGAGAAGATGAGGCCCAATAAGAGCCATTCGGCCATGGTCCATAAAAAGGACCCAAGCCCAACAAAATTCATCCATGTGATGAATTTATAAAAGGCCAATAATTCATTTTAATTCATAGAAGATTCAAGACCAAGAAAAGAAGGAGAAAAACAAGCAAAACCAAGAACAAAAAAATAAGGCCATTTCGGCCAAGGTGAAGGGAACACCACCCCACAAAATCTTGTCCCAAAAATTATTTTCTTGTTATATTCCAACTAATTCAAGGTCCCTCTACAACTTGGTGTAATTGTTTTGGAAGATTGAGCAATAGTTTCTTCAATCTCACACTTTGGACAAATGAAGAACTAAGGGGAAAAAGGTAATAATTAATTCCTTGTTATTATGTTATGAAGGTTTGTTTGTGTCGTAGTATATGGAAATGAGTAGAATTTATGGAAATATGGAAGTTTGCAAAGTGGGTGTGCATGTGTGCATGTGGCCGTGTATATGTGTTATGTTGTATAGTTGAAATGAGTTGAATTTTAAGTTGTATTTTAGTTGTGGTTATTGTGGAGTTTGTATTGGAAATGAAAGTTGAATAAAAATTGGATGAAGTGGGAATTTTGCATGTTGGCCGTGGGATATGTAATGGTGAATTAATGATGGATTTATTTTGTTTAATATGCTAATTGTGTTGTTATGATCCTTACAATGTAAATGAAGGATATATGGGTTAAGTTTGCATAAAAATGGAATGTAGAGGATTATGACATATTAATGTGATTTTATGGTATTAAGATAATGAAGTTGTTTAGGTGTAGATTGTGGTTGTTGTTAATGAATTTGAGAAATGATAATGTGTTATGAATATGTTTGTCGAAAAATGGAAGTTTCGGATGAGTTATGATTTCGGTGGAAAGTTTGTGTATTTTGCGAATAATGTGAAAAATCATATGTAATGCCTCCAATTGATGTTGGAATAATCTTGGTAAATAATGAGTATGAAAATATAGATATTGGTTTGGAAATATGAAGTTAGTTTGGAAGTTGTCACTTTATGTGGAAAGAAGACTATTTATGTTAGTAGGCGATTCTAGCCGATAATTGATGTTGTTGGATTGGTTGTTGTTGATATTTTAGCCGAGTCGTAATCTCGGGGCTGTCATATTTATAGGGGAGATGCCGAAATTTCGGTAGGCGAATACTAAACCTAAGTTGGAAGTTTGAACCTCATGAATAGTAACTGGTAAATGTGACCATTTGTAGGATTTTGACGAAACGGGATTTGGATTTTGGCAAGCGTAAAAGGCAAACAAGGTATGTGAAGCTCTCCTATTTCTTCTCTTGGCATGTCTTAGATGTACTAGGCTTGAATTTGGACCTCGGGGACAACTCTATTCCTCGGAATCCACGTTCAAAAACGCCCTTTTTCATTCAAGAAAATTGAATTGAATGTTGCGCGAATAGTTAGAAAAATTGTTTAAACCCTAGAACCTGTACAAACGCAATCCAATCATCTTAATATCCTTGTAAGTGACGTTATGAAGTTTAACCTACGTAATTTACCTATGCCACCTCATTTGGTCGAGGTGGGCCCACTTTGTCCGAATTTTTCCTAATGCCCTATTTAAACTACCTTTGAATATGAAACTAAGGAAACTTTTGACTACCTTTCTAAGTTCTAACGAATAACTGCTATAAGTATTTTATTGAGTTTCATGACCTACTTTGGGATTTGAAACTTGGAAAGACTATTTCGACACGAACCATTTTGATACCCGAAAGACTTATGTTTTGGTTATTATCAAATGTTTGCTATAAATTCCTCCATCCGAGCTATGCTATAGAGTTTCGTATATGTTTTACATTTTGATATACATAAATGACTCCTAAGATTCTATTTTGATAAGACTCCTCCCATGACCTTTAAAAAGGTATGTGCTATGCCTCGTCCGGACCCTTTTTCTTGATATGTCATTTGATCATTCCGTCTGATCTCTGTATATGTTGTACGTTTTATATTGCATTTAGTTTCTCACTACTCTACTCGTGGATGCCTCAATGCTTCCTTCACTGAGCCCGGGCCAGGATATGTTATCACGCGTATTCCATTGCATTGTTCGCCGTGCCTCGGTGTGAGGGGCCAGGTATATATGTACATGGGTTGTGGTGTATGATGTGCCATGTACACACTCTGATATGATATGATATGATATGATATGATATGATATGGCCATTTGATATGCTACGATATGTGCACATTCTGATATGATCTGATATGTTGTGGCGCCAGCGTCGGGGGCGACCACTTTCTCGCTTGCCGAGTCCCATGATGAGGGCCGACTACGGCATATTTTACGCTATGCATCCGTTTATGTTTATGAGTAAGCATTTACGATACTCCGGTTATTACTTTTATGTTCTCGTATATTCATTTGGTTATAATTCTCGTTTGTTGGACTCTATGCTTTACATACTCAATACATATTCGTCGTAATCGACCCCCGTTCTTCGGGGCCGCGTTTCATGCCACGCGGTACACCCCGCATGAGTACGGGCTTTGTAGGAGATGTCCCGCCGGCGTTGGCAAGCTCCAATTGCTCTGAGTCTTTGCCGTGTCCGATTATGCATGATATGTGTTTTGACCGTTTGTTAGAGACTTTGCGGACGAGTGTGGGTTCGGATGTCGATTCGTGGCGGCTCCACCAATAGTCATGTCATTCCCCGTGTTATGCCATAATTTTCATATGATTACATATTCGTCGATTTGTACACTACAAAGGATATTTCCGGAACATTTGTTGTATCCGTCATTTTTGTCGATTAATAGTGCGGAAGTTTATGTATGTAATAAGAGTCAGTGGGTTCGCTCGGCTCCGAATGTGGGGTCGGGTGCCCATCACACCCTAGTAAAATCAGGGTGTGACAAGTTTGGTCTTCAAGAAAGTTGGTGTGGCTAAAGTTCTTCAAGTATAAGTATGTTCTTCATCCTATCTCTTATGTGGAGTTGATTTGAAGGTTTAGCAAGTCTTAAAAGTGAAAATAGTTATGGAGGAAAGGTCATAAAGTGTTGTGTTGTAGTTGTTGTGTTTATGGACTGTTTTGAGCATGTTGTGGCCGTGTGGTTGGGCTGATTTACATGTATATGTATGGCATCTAATGTTGTTGGTGTGTTGATGAGATTATGCTCCTTGATTGGGAAGAAAGGAAGTGTATATTATTGTTGTATGTTGAAAAACATTGTGTGGGATGTTTTATGGAATATTTTGGTATTGATGACGATGTGGTTGATATTAGTATTTCTATTGTTGTTGTTTTGTTGGTATTATGATTTCGGGCTAGGGATATAAACAGGGGAGATGCTACCCAATTTCGGCAGATTTTAAAAGGAATTAATTTGAGGGCTTAAGACAAGCATATGACGATAAGACTAATGATAATATGAATTATCTTGAATGTAGAATTACGAGCTTGGGAGGATAAGCGTTAAATAGTTAAAGTTAAGGCGACCGAAAAGGTATGCTAAGGCTAAACCCTTTCTTTCTAAAGGCAGGATTCCTTTCTTATGAACCTATACATGTTTTCCATAATGTCCTTGTTCTCAAAACCTAGAGATTCATGATTCTTAGAGTTCTTATGATGCTAAAGATAAGTATGTTTTATGATGATAATGTTGATGATGATGATCTTATTTCTAGAAATTCCAAAGTTTATGGTTTTAATGCTATCATGAGATTGTTGAGTATATTTCATGATTTCCTTGATTTTACTCATTGTTGTTGATCTCACCTCATGATATGGCCGGACAAGATACTATATATATTTCACCGCGCCTTAGTGGCCAGACAAGATACTATATTGATACGAATCGATTTGGGGATGAAACCAAATCAATCCAAAACGCGAAATTTAAAGATACGAAGAAAAGGGGATGAGAAAAGGATAAAAAGCAAGACCCAATTAGGGAATTTATGGGCAACCTTGGATATATTAAATCCAAACCTCCCAATCTAATTCAATCCTAAAAGAACCTATACTATTTGAAATCAAGGAAAGAGTGATTCAAATGAATCCACAAATGAACAACTCTTCATGAAATCAATGGAATTAAAGGTTCAAAGACCAACAACGGAATCCACCATTATAATAACTAACCCTAAAGCTACTAAGCTAAACAATCTATCTCCAAACGAGTTTCTCAATTCATCATTCAACATAATGTAATGAAATGTCTAAGTCTAGTATTTATACTCCTAGACTAAAGAAGATTAAGTTATTACAAAAATGCCATTAATGAGGCAAGGGCCTTGTTTGGCTAATCTTCTTAGTGTAGTCTTCAATTCAAGGATTGACCTTCAATGACCAAACACGTTCCTCTTTGCATAGATGACCCTCTAATCAACCTTGCATGCATGGCCTTCTTGCAAGAATAACCTTCCTTGCACCAAGTAGCCACTTGCACAAATAGTCCTTTGCGCAAATAGCCACATCGAGCTCTAAATCTCCCAACCAAGCAATCTCCCAAACCTTGTAGGATTCCACCTTTATGAAGCTCGTAGATACTTGGCTCTCATCAATGATCATCATCAAGTGTGTAGTGTGGTAATACACACTTGAGGCCCTTTGAAACGCTCCAAATATGGTGAATAAGCTCCAATAAAGATCATAGACTCTAAGTTGAGCTCCACCACAAATCATAGGCTCTATAAATGCACTCGAGCCAATGAGAATCATATCATCCTCCCCTTCTTTAAAAGGATTCGTCCTCGAATCCGAACCTAGCAAAAACCAAGGGAAGACAACAATAAGCAAGATCCTCAAAGCATGAGGGTTAGTGTTAGCACAAACAAATCGACCAACATGCCAAGGATGCACAAACTTGTGGTATAACCACTCATCAATAATCAATGTGAAGAAAGACTCCACATATAGGGCACTAAGAAGTTGACCCCTCCAAAGATCATCATAGACAAATAGGTAATAAAGAAAGGTGTCACACAAAACAACTTCTTCAACTAAAGTGACCTCAAGTATATACTCGTTATGGGGTTCAAGCACAAGTTCAAGCAAGCCATTACTATTTGGAACACTCATGGAAGAAGTGACAATTTGCAAACAAGTTTCACCTTCATTTTCAAAACATCCTTCCCTAACTATCATGTCATTTCCCTTCAAGGGAAGTTTTCCATCACAAGGGAAAGAGTTATCTAACATATGACAAGCTAGAAGTAGCATCTCCCCATCCCTTAGGTTAGGAGATCTAGCATAGTCCTTCCAAGAAGTGTGCTCTTGTTCATGTAACTCACTTCTTTTCTTTAAAGAGCACTTTTCACTTTCGGAAGTCATTCTCAAATTCTACGTTGGTCCATCAAGTGGGTCACAAACCCTCACGAAAGATCCCTCGTCCTCGGGGATGGTGTCAAGAACTTCACCCACCCATGTTTGTCATCAAGACTAAGCTCATCATCATCCCATAGTGGGTTACAAAATACATTATAGTCTCTAAAGGAAACTACATGCTCAACATTACCATACACCCTACTAGGTACATCATTTCCACAAGTCATGTCAACTTCAAATAAGGCATTATCTCTAATGAGAGGACAATCATCAAAAGATGAAGGTTCAAAACATGTAATTCCACTCTCATAAGGACCAATGCCATTTTTCCAATCACTTTCATGCACATGACTAGATAAGTGATCAACTATATCAACATCATCACTAAATTGAGGTTCATTAAGCACAATACACAAATCCTTAATTAGTGAACTATCATCACAAGCAAATTGATCTAGACAAATACCCACACTAGTTGAAAACAAATCGATCTTACTAGAAGAGTCAATTCGGTCATCTCTAGGATCAACTGGTGGGTGAGCTATCATATCACATGACAATGTACCAAAATGCAAATCACAAGTGTCAACACTAGGTGGACACAAATTAACCTCACAAGAAGATTCAATTCGGTCATCAATAGGATCAACTAGTGTTGGAGCACCCCTATCAACCACATTGTCAATATTCATCAAAGACCAATTAAGCTCAACACATGGTAAAGAGTCATTAAGCTTAATGCATGGTAAACTATCTTTCATACTGAATTTGGCATCAAGATCACTCAAAGAAGTGGAAGTATTAGGATAAGCTTTTTTACCCCGATGTGCATTCAAAAGATCTTCTTTACCTTGAGCTACCAATGGTAAGCTCACTTGACCAATTGGAGGGATGGTCTTGGCCTTCATTCTTTCTTTCAAGCATAGGAGTTCTTCACATGAAGACTTCTTTAGTAATTTATCTCCTTGAGTACCTACAAAAAAGTCTTCATAACAAGATGAAGAAGTAAAAAGGTTAGAATGATGTTGTGACAACTCCCTCACGTCACTCCACACAACCTCTCCTTTTTCCGCTCTAGAGTTGTCATATAGCTCTCTCTTACTCCTCTCAATTTTGTATCTCTCATGTTTTTTGAAAAGGGAATGAGCTCCCAAAATGCCCTTTGAAGGGTTAGGAATGGGCTTGGTGTCTTTTTCCTTTCCATATGGATTGAAAAAGCGACACTTTAAGGCAATCCAAGTCTCAATTGGGTTCCCCCTTCCTTTCTCATGCTCCCAATGCTTTATAAGAATCCCTTTGAGGGTGCTAGAAGCTAGCTCCACTTCCGAGAAGTGGTAACATTCAAAAACCTCATCCAACTTGTGTTCCCATTCGAAGTAACCTTCTTCATTAGATTTTGGACACGAGGTTGGCCACTCCCGCTGGAATTTTGCACATTTGCAACGAATAGGTTCTCTCTTTCTTACACAAGTTGAGCCATGTACGCCTCGATACTACAAGGAGGCAATGCCAAATTCCCTAACTTAAACATTGTAACTGCAAAACTAGCAAACACATTAGTAGCAAAAATTCCTCACATCACTCGTATTACCTCTCAACCTAGTGCTTCTTCCAAAGTTGGTAAAGAACCTCTTATCCCAAATCAATTCACAAGGTTGCTAAGATTTGTGGAAGAATGGATTCTTGTTTAATGAATGACGGACGAATCAAAAACTAACAGAAAGAGCCAAAGAAGTTCCAACGAAATTAAAATAAGAAAAGCTTGAAAAGAATTGGCACAAAAGAAATACGGGCTCAAGAACTAGTTAACAACTGAGTAAGGATCAATTACTAGTTGTTAATTAGCTAGGAGAATCAAAGAAATGAGAAGAAGAAGTGAACAAACCTTGGCCAAACACTTAGACAAATTTGAGAAGGTTTTGGCCAACACTTAGAAAATTCGAAGTTGCTTGCAGCATGTTTTTGAAACGCTCATAATTCTTTCTACAGAGCTCAGATTCACTAACGGCTTCTTTATTTGGAAAGTAGACTCTCCGAACTTGAATTTTGATATATTATGGGCCCCGTAACTCTTTATATACATGGAGATATAGCCCTCTCAAGTTGGACCAAAATATGCCAACACTTAGAAAAATTTTCTAAGTGTTGAAAAAATTTAAGCCTCTGAATTTGGACCCCACGCGAGCGTCAGAGGCGCGTCAGATGCTGACGTCAATGCTGACATGGCAGCTGACGTGGCAGATGACGTGACCAATTTTTTTTTTTTTGAAAGATCAGAAAATTGGACTTAATATTTCTGATTTTTGATTTTTTTTTTTTTTGCTTGGCCCACAAACACTTTTGGACCTCTTTACTTGAAGAATTTTGGATCAAAGGCCCCTTTTTAGTGTCTTCTTCCTCTTGGGTTTGGTCCACCAAATCTAATCTTGGGTTTTATTACCAAAAAAAAAAAAATCTGGAAATTTTCCACCAAAAATTTCGTGTTTATTTTGTTGTTTTGACATTAGATTATTGTTCCTTACTGTTTTAGGGTTTCAAATCTTCAATTTCGAGTCATTTGGATCATTATTGAGTCATCCACCATTGTAGAACCTTCAAGCTTTGAAACTTGAAAAGTGGGTCTTGTGAAGAAGGTGAAATTGGACGTTGAAATCTATTGGGCTTTGTTCTCCATATCAAAGAGAACTTAGATCCGAAATTTGAGCGAATTTAGACTTGATTTGAGGGTAGTTGGGTTTTTGAATTACTCTTATGTTCTTGAGGGTGTTCATATCTTCAAGAGGAAGAAGGTGACATAAAAGGGTGTTTGATCCATAAATTTTGGGCAAAAGGGTCTAAAGGTGTTTTTGTACCCAAAAGGTGCAAATACTAGGTTGTGTGGTGTCACACCCCAATTTCCGATAGGGTGTGATGGGCACCCGACCCTTACCCAGGGCCGAGCGAACCCTCAGACTAACGTAATACTCGTACTCACATTGGGCCCTTGGCCAAATCACAAATACATAATTTCAAATCAAACACAAACTTGCGAACGTACAAAATCGTAATATCACATATAACAAAACGACGGCTTATAGAGCCGTTCACAACCATCCGATGCACATGACCACTGTCGCAAAGTCTCTAACATGACTCGGATATCATAACATGCACAAACTCGACTCGGCAGAAGACCCAACAAGTGGAGCTCGCCAATCCCGCCGAGCGTTTCTCTAACGTCTTCGCCTCACCCGGGGTGTACCGCGCGCATGAAACGCACCCCCCGAAGAAAAGGGGGTCAGTACGGAATATGTACTGAGTATGTAAAGCAGAAATACGGAATCATAGGAACAAAATACGAGAAGATAGACATAATATGCAAAGTATCAAAATATCTAGTTAAAATGCAAATCATGCACAAAGCTCTTAGAACGGTCGCCGCCGTCGTCGGGCGCCACGCCACAGCATCACACCAAGATTTCAGATCTCCGTAACTCGACAAATCCCCGTAACACATCATAGCCAACCATCACACCATAACACAAGATCACACCAAACGGAACCCGGCCCTTCGGAGAGGAGCTCGGTGAACCGTAACACACGATCACACCGAATTTATCATATTGCGCACGAGCATAACCCGCCCGGGACTCGGTGAAGGAGGTGCAACCGTGAGCACGAGCGGAGTCGTGAGCATACATATGTATAAAATCATAATCATAAATCATTAAGTAAGTAAGAAAATCCATATGCGAAAGTCCAAATGAAACGAAATTTACCTTTTTCCGGCGTTGTCCGAATAGGCATAGAAAGGTCGCGGGCCCCACGGACGGGTGTCGACCCCGTCCGAGCCCGACTAGGGTAGGTAGGGGAAAGTCATGTCTTATGGACATACATATTATGTTTCGAGGCAATCCGAGCTCGTATGCAAAAGTTACGGACGTTTGAAGTTCGGACCCTTTTTGTAGTCAAAATTCTTATAAAACCTTTGAAATTCATTCTTTTCGAAAACATGAAAATCTTATTTTGGTCCCATTAAGGAGTAGATCTTAAGAAACGAACAAAGTACATACCTAAGCTCGGATTCTAAGAGTGGAATTACCCCAAGGCTCGGGTCATAGCCTAATAGTACTAAGACATGCCAAAGAAAGAAAGGTGAGCTTTACATACCTTGGCCGTCCTCGGAATCAATCCAACTTGCGTCCGCTTCTCAAGATCTACAACACATCAAGCATTAGCCATAAGCATCGAAGAATCTCATTCCAAGCCATTACTTTTCTACGGAAATTTCGACAAAGACACTCCCCTATATATCCACCAACCCCGAGAATTCATCTCGCTAATATCAACAACAACCAAGCCAACAACCAAACTACAATATCAATTTACAATATATATTCCAACTTTGATATTCAATCCCAACACATTCCAACCTTAAACACATGTCGCTACATACATTAGGGACATTCCAATATATTCAACTAACTTCATATAATCAAATTAACATTAACGCTTATACATTCAATTATCCACCCGAACCCATTCAGACCACATACAAGAACACTTTAAGCAAGTCATACAATATTTCAAACGAGCCAAATATTGTTCCAACTTACCCGAAACTGCCTCCAAACCCGAGAATAACACCAAACATATTCCTTCCTTCCAATTTCATGCATTACACTAACGAGCCATACTTTAACATCACTACTCTTACAAGTTCAAGCAACTACATTAAGCCACCTTAATCTTCAAATCAGCCCACACAATTTTTGCTTCATCTAGAGACCATTAACCATCGTTTTTATATCATATAACGCATGACGACAACAACCAAAACACCATATACCATTAGTCTACCATGGCTGCCACTGAATCGCCACACACGGCCAGCCCCTACAAGATAAATTTCATGAGTTTCATTCATTTTCTACACTCCACAACGACATACCAACATGCTAAATACAATGAATTCATGATTCCTAATCATACAACACCTATACACGGCACACACATATACACACGGTCAACTTGCAACATCCACATATTCATAGCTTCCATCATTTCCATACTTCACAACACCTACAAACCATCCATAATATATGAAATTAAGAATGGAATCTTACCTCTTTTCCACCTTGTTCATTCTCGGCTAAGGCTTGCCTCACAAGGAGGAGTGTTTTTCTTGCTTCAACAATTATTCCACGTCGTAGAGGACCTTCTAATTAGTAAGAAAACATGAAGAAAATATTTTCCATGATCACCACCAAGAGGGGGTCAGTACCGGCTCTTGGCCGTGACTCTTCTTCTTTTTTTTCTCCTTCTTTCTTGAACTTTCTAAATGATAAATGATGAAGTTTGTCTTCCAATTCAAGACTTAACCATATATATATATATAGTAATATTGGGGCACATGGCCGGTCATGTGCCCCTATTTTTCTCCAAATTTTTTTCCAATTCTTTTTCTTTTCTTTTCCCTCCAACTTTCTTCAAATTTCTAGAATTTCCAAAAGATGAACTTGATGAATATGACTTAATAAGGCATCCATTTCTACAAATACTAATCTTCCAAGTAACCATGGCCCACACTACATGTGGCCTTATTATTTGTCATGAACTACTAATTTCCAAAATTCCACTTTTGACCCCAAATTTTTGTTAATATTTCCTTTCCATCGAAATCATAAACCATTTGTCGTAAAACAAAGTCGAGAGATAACCTCGTCCATAATTCTTCGCAACCAACTTAAAAATATTCCGACGTGCGAAATGCGAGGTATAACATGTGGGTCCAAAACTCAAGGCAAAAATCTGAAAAGGAAAGACCACGTGGCCCCTACGTGTGCCACGTAGACCACACGTGAGCAGCCACGCGGCCAGCCACGTAGGCAGCACTAGCCACGCAAGCAGGCAGCTACGTAGGCCAAACACGCCCACGTCTTCACCCACGTTGCCCACCCACGTCCAAAGGAGACATTAAAATTAGCTACTGGAAATGCCCACGTAGGTCTACGTGGGCCACGTAGCCTCACCCTCCACCCACGTACCCAAAAGTTGCCAAGCAAAGCCACCCATGTTTTCCATACCCTCGGCCACGCAACCCAGCCACATACCAACCAGCCACCCACGTAAAATCAAGCTCCACCCACGTAACTCCACCACTTCCACGGATTCAAATTCAATTCCAACCACCCACGCATCACCGTCCACACCACACACGTACCATCACCAAGCCACCCACGTGAAGGCTTTGACCCATTTCTACATAAGTTCACCCAAATTCTCTTAGCTTTCTTTGAGTCTCTAAACTAGTTAGCATCAAGTAATCTTTCTTATTTGTTGATAACTAGTTCTTGAGTCCCATTTCATTCGTACTAATTCTTTTCGTGCTTTTCTCATTTTTACCTCGTTGTTAATTTCTTGGCTCAAGTGCGTTTATTTTGAATCGAGTCGTCCTCTTCTTCGAGTCTAACAAGAATCCAGCTCCGACCTCAGTACTTGACCTTGCACCTTGCAAGCAACCGAATCCAATCGAGAATCAACATCGGCCAATCCATTTGAGTGGTAAAAGGAAAGAGTGTGTGAGTTCATTTGAGTGGTGCTAGCCGAGCACAAAAGAGTGTAAACACGAGTGTGGTGAGGTTTCTTTACTACTAACGTGTTTGCTAAGTGTTCTTTGTAGGTACTTCTCCATGGATTCCGATTCATGTGGTGGCGATTATGATTGTTATGATGATGATGGTTGTAGTTATAAAGGGGAGGACTATGGGAGCTATCAGGGGTGTGACGATAGGGAATATGAGGGCTATATGGGGAATGGTGATCATGAGGATGCTCGGGGAGAGAATTACCATTTTGAAGAAGAATATGAAGAAAGTGGTACTCATGTGTCTCATGAGGAAGATGGGGATGAAGAAGAACCTTGTTATGATTCGTATGGTGAAGATAATGAAGCTGAAAATTCTTGTGCTATACACCATGAAGATGAAGATGACTCGAGATATGACTCTCCTTCACACGTATCTTATAGGTCTTATAGGGGAAGTCCTTATACAAATAGGACTTGTGAAGGGTATGGCTATGAAGGTAGTGGGGGTGCTAATGTTGACTATGGAATGTCTTCTAGTAGACATGCCTATGCTACGTCTTGTAGTACCTCCTATCCGAAGCAAAATGGCATGAGTGGGGATGTGAGTACTAGTTGGAGTCGTCATATGCAAAAGAAGGTGATTCATGGAGACCAAGGTAAACCTTTGTGGTAGAGAGGGAATCCTTGTGCTTGATGATGATTGTTACACCAATTTCATCACCTCTCGTGCGGTTGAAGAGTTAAGGCTACCTTGTGTGATTAGGCGAAATCCTTACCATGACGAGGGAGGGTATTGGGTTGATAAGAGAGTGATGGTATTCATTTCACTTGGTGAGGTGTGATGTGCTTCCAATGGATACTTGTCACGTATGTTTAGGTGGCCCTTGGTTTCAAAGGCATGAGATCCCATGTGAGCAAGAGTGGCATAAGTATGTCACGGATTAAAGGAGGAAACCACTATTTCCATACGTAGGGATGATTAAAATTTTATTTGTTATAGCTTCGTAGGAAATAAGAGGTTCAATCCAAGTATAACAGTGCAAGAGCCTAATGTGGTTGGTAAGTTGTTATAATGTGAGATGGCCTATCTTGATTACGGAAGCTAAGAAATATTTTATAAAATGATATGAAATGCTTCCGAGTATGTGTGAAAATGAAAACGGGAGTTCATGATGGATGAAATCTTTGCTAGTTACCCTTATTCCTAAGAAAAGAAGATGAAATTGGCTATTGGGACTTTTGAGAAGAAGCTTGCACACTATTGGGCGTACAAGAAAGGAGATCCAATCACTACTTGGGATGCAATGAAAGAGAGCTTGAGAGGCCATTATCCCGAACCACATGAAAAGGGTTATAGGAGCAAAACCACTTCCCAAGAGAAAAAGTCAAAAGGGAAGAAGCAAAGTCCCTCTTGTGAGATGCCACAAATTCAACGGGATGAGCCAGAGGACGGAAGGACCATGTCTAGGATTGAACGTACTTTATGCGAACCGCACAAGGATGGTGATGCCACCGGTAAGCATTGGTATGCTAAGGATAAGACTAAGTAAGTATTTGATAAGAAGATCAAAGGCTTAGCAAGGACTATGTAGCTGTGGTATTTCGGGTACGATACAGAAGAATGTAACAATAAGTTTAAGCCAGTTGCCAAAGTAGAAGTAGTGCTGAGGGCGGACGAGGCATGACTATGGTTGAACTAAGGATCTATTTCGATACCGGAGGTAAGACGAGAGAAGGGAAGACAAGGTAGAGCATTAGGATTAGTAAAGAGACGCTGAGGTATTTCTTGGGCTAATCTGAACGCCTTCGTACATTTTTTGCAGAGATGGCAACATAATGTAGGACAGGAGGGTGAAGAGCGAGAAAGATTTACGAGCAAAAGGTACAGAAAGGATGTGAAGAAAAGGAATGAACCCAAAAGGACATTCGGAATAACGATGTGATTGAGTAAAAAGGAACAGCGAGGAGCAGTTGAAAGATTTTGAAGGAAGAGAGAATGTTGCTCTCGTGAAGGAAAATAAAAGAGTTCATCGGATGGTAGGAGAAGGTTTATGGACCGCTAAATAATCCAAACGTGAGAACATATGCTATGGAATCACGGGAAGTATCAACGTGAAGCTATACCCAATGGCGTGAGGGTACAAAGTCGGCATCGAAAAGCTAACAAGGAGTAAGGACCGACGAAAGGACCGTTAATATGGGGAAATCGGAGATGTGAGCAAGGGAACAAGAAGAATGGAAAGAGTATCCGTAGGGCGATAGATGGCTATGACATGATAAGTTAAGGCTACGGAATGGAGACAAAGATCGGAAGAGAGTGAAATGTTAGCTAAATTCCGTCAAATACTTGAAGGCAAGGAAGCGGAAAAAGTGGATTGCAGTGCAACGAAGGAGTTAAGTAAGAACGAGAAAGACGGACGTATGTTTAAGGTAGGACTAAGCAAATCGAAAATCGAACCCTAAGGGAGATAAGCGGGTTCCCCGAGCGGAGAGAAAGGGTATTACACCCCGTAATTCATCGTACATTGGGATGTTGGAGGTATTGTCAATGCGATGCAAAGTCCTAGGTACTTGTGGTACGATTATAAGGATGAGCGAGTTCGTGTGACGAAACAATAACAGGGAGGAGACGACTTGAGAAGCTGAAGAGAAAATGAAGGAAAGTATAATCGATAGGTAAGGTTGCATACCGCAAGATAGAATGGTAAAATGGGAGTTATGAAACCCTCTCCCCCCCCCCTCCAAGACCCTTAAACGACCTTACGAGGCCAGTTGAACATTCGAGGACGAATGTTCCAAAGGGGGGAAGGATGTTATACCTCGCATTTTGTACATTTGGATATTCCGAGTTAATGGCGGAAAGTTAAGGGCAAGGTTATATATTGTTATATCCCGTAATTTTGAACATTCGAATAAATTGAAATAAGTGCGACTTGTATGAGGTAGAACAATATTTTGATTTTAGCCAATAAATATGTTGTTCGTGAAAATGTTGATGCGGAAGTGTTGAGGGAGGCTAAGGGTAAAAATTGGAATTTAGGGAATTAGTTTCGTAAATTGCGGAATATGAACCAAAGCAAATTGGGCTCAAAAAAAAAAAACATGAAAGTAAGGGCCCAAAAATTGGGAGTGGCCGGCCAAGCCATGGCCCAAACCCATGGGATTTATTTATTTTTCCATGTGATAAATTGTATAAGAAGGGATCATTATCTTAGAAGATTCAAGAAGTAAGAGAAGGAGAAAAACAAAAGAAGAAGAGCAAAATATTAAGGGCCATTCGGCCATATCCCACAAATTTGACCCTTTGAAATCTTGTCCCAAAAATTATTTTCTTGTGGTATTTCTACTAATTCAAGGGTCCTCTACAACGTGGTGTGATTGTTTCGGAAGATAGGACGCTTGTTTCGTTGATTTAGCATATTTGACAAGTGAAGAAGCTAAGGAGAAAAAGGTAAGATTTCATTCCTTTTGTCTTGGAAGAAATATATATATATATATATATATATATATATATATATATATATATATATATATATATATATATATATATGTGTGTTGTAGAATGTGGAAAGGAATATAGAGTATGAAAATTTTGTGTTATAGATATGTATGTGCATGGCCGAAAATGGTATGCATGGATAGGGATGATTAAAATTTTATTTGTTATGATTAATTGTGTTGTTGAAGCCTTGTGATGGAAATGGAAGAAAATGGTTCAAGTTGGCATGGAAAAATTGTTGGAAATGATTATAGGGAATTATGTGATTTTAATGTAGTTTTTATGTAATTATGGAAATGGAGTTCTAAATGTGAATTATTATGTTAGTTGGTGAGTTTGGAAGGATGCTAATCCATATTGGCATGAAAGATTGGTTGGTAAGTTGTTATAGGAAGTTTTGTGATTTTATGGTGGATTTATGAAATGACGAAAAATGAAAGTGTTAAGGTGCGAATTATGATTATTGTTAATGAAATTGGAAGATGAAAATGTGTCATGAATATTTATGCCGAAAATTAGAAGTTTCGGATGAATTATGGTTTTGGTGGAATCTTTGTATAATTTGTAAATATTTTATAAAATGATATGAAATGCTTCCGAATTGTATTGGAATGATCTTGAGTAGTAAATGAAAATGAAAACATTGATATTGGACTGGAAGTGCGAAACTAGACTGGAAGTTGTCGCACCATATCGAAAGGAATACTATTCATGCTAGAATGTGTCTTAATTCGATTGTGGATGTTGTTGGTGTTGTTGTGGTTGTCGTTGTTGATATTTTGGCAGAGTTAAATTCTCGGGGGTGCTGTATATACAGGGGAAATGCTGCCGAAATTTCTGTAAAACAAGTGTTACTTTAAGATTCAAGTCCTAAAAGCTTATAGCAATGTTTGGTAACTATGACCATTTGTAGATTTTGGAGGAAACGGGACTCGAGTTTGGACGAGCGAGAAAGGCGAATAAGGTATGTAAAACTTCACCTTTTGTTCTCTTGGCATGTCCTAGGCATAATAGGTTTGGATATGAGTCTCGGGGACGACTCTACTCCTAGAAATCCGAGCTTGAATTTGGCCCTTTTTCATTTAATAGAGTTGAATTAAAAAATTCATGTTTTGTTCAAATGATCGTCTAAACATCTAATACTTGTCCAAATGGAATTAAACGGCTTTGGATCTTTCGTACATGACACCATCAGGCCTAACGACCACAATTTGGGTACGCCGCCTCAGCTTGACCGAGGTGGGCCCACGCATCCCGAGATTTCCTTATGACGCACTGCTTGACATACTTACGCGAAACTTAAAGAAAGCTTTTGGTTATTATCTTAGTTACTAAAAGACAGTTGTTCTGACTATTCCGTTGAGTTGTATGACATATTTTGACACGTAAAATGACCGCAGAAGTTCACAACCATCACTTACTGATTCCGATCAACCTGAAACTTGCTTATGCACTTTTGAATGTCGGTAAACATATTTGGTCCTCGAGTTCTGGGAAATAGTCTGGTTATTTATTTGTTATATGCATATGGTTCCCTCACTACTCTGCTCGTGCAAGCTTAATATGTCTTTCACCGAGTCCCGGGCTGGGTATGTATTCGTGCACAGACTTCTGACCATTATTCACCGAGTCCCTCGCTAGAGGGCCGGGTACGGTATGTATATGATACTTCACCAAGTCCCTCATTAGAGGGCCGGGTACGGCATGTATGTGATATTTCACCGAGTCCCGAAAGGGCCGGGTACGACCGAGTCCCTCATATAGGGCCGGGTACGGTATGCATATGACATTTCACCGAGTCCCTCAGTAGAGGGCCAGGTACGGTATATATGTGTGTATATATATATGATTACATGGTGGCTATGTATGATGATTATATGATTTCACTCGCCGAGTCCCTCAATAGAGGGCCGGGTACGGTATGCATATATGATGACATTATGATATGACACGGGCATACATGATATATGATTTAAAGGCAAGTCTTCCGATTTTTCTGATTACTATGCTTGTTCTGTAAACCCCAGTTCAGTTATGATTTTGTTTATTGTACTCCGTGCTTTACATACTCAGTACATATTTCGTACTGACCCCCTTTCTTTGGGGGCTGCGTTTCATGCCCGCAGGTACAGACGACTATTTCGGTGAGCCGCCAGTTTAGGACCTCTACTCTGCTGTTGGAGTGCTCCCTTGTCCAGGAGCCCACGTTTTGGTACAGACTTTTATTGCTATGTATATATATATGTTTATTCGAGGGGTACGGCGGGGCCGTCCCGCCATATGATCTTGCTTTATTACTCTTAGGGCACCTAGACATGTACGTGGGTTGTGGGTAGCACTGTACAATTGTGTTTGTATTCTGTATATTCCCAGGTTGTATATATGTGATATGTGTATATATATATGTGCGCGCAGCGTCGTGCCTTTCTGTACATATAAGTTCTTATTATATATGTTGTGATCTGACTATAATTGGTAGGCGGGTACGAGTGCCCAGCTCGGGCACTAGTCACGGCCTACGGGGCTGGGTCGTGACATATATATTTTTCGGTGTTGTTAAGAATGCATAAGTTGTGTATTCGTCTTTTATTGGTATGGAGCATTAAGGGTAAATTTGGAATAAGGAAAAACTAGGGGCTAAAAGTTGGGAAATTTTTTTCATGAAATGGCCAAATAGCCAAAGTGGCCGTGTGGCCATGAATGGGTCCCACCCATGTGTGGGCTAATATTTTCATGCCATGAAGTGGTGCATGTGTACACCATGTATTTATAGGGGACCTATGTATATATATGTATAATTCATTACCATGCAAGACTTATTCATCTTTTATGACTTAAGGAAAATTCTAGAAAATTTGAGAAAATTGGAGGAAAATCAAGGGCACATGACCGGCCATGTGCCACATATATTTATATATATATTTATAAGTTATAATCAAGCAAGACCAAATTCATCTTTTCCACTTTAGAAATTTCAAGAAATTGAAGAAAAAGGAAGAAGGAGAAAACGGCCATGGGCTGGCCGAATTGGTCATGGAAGACTTGATCAAGAAAAATTCTTTTCTCCTAGCTTTCCCACTAATTGGAGGGTCCTCTACAACGTGGAGTAGTTGTTGGAACAAGAGAATCATCCGTTCTTGCCATCATGCATCCTAGCTGAGTGGAGAAGATGGATGAGAAAAGGTGAGGTTTGATCTTCTCTACATGTCTTATAGGTGTTTGTGCATGTTTTGAAATGTATAAATGAGTGAAGTTCATGAAAATATGGTATGTTGTGTGTGGCCGTGTGTATGTAATGTTATATAGGAGTAAAGAACTAACTTACTTAGCATGTTTGGATTGTTGTATTATGGATTATATAGGAGTAAAGAACTAACTTACTTAGCATGTTTGGATTGTTGTATTATGGATAGTTGTGCATGTTGTAATGTGAAGGAATGGATAAAAATTCATGAAACCATAGATGTGGGTGCTTGGCCGAATAGGTGTGTGTGTTGTGTAGGAAGGGTGAGTTAAATTTACTTGGTATTGTAGTTGTTGTTGTTATGGAATATGTGATGGAAATGAAGGTTTGATAGCTCAAATTAAAGTTGTAATTGGTTGTGGGCTGATTTAGAAGATAATGTGATTTCAATATGGCTTCTTGCATTAATGAGAATGATGTTGCTAACGTATGGAATTGTTGATATAGTTTATGAATTTGGAAGAAGAAAATGTGTTATTGATGTTCCTAATATAGTTGGAAGAATGCGGGTGGAATGGTTTATTGGTTGGGCTGTTTTGAATATTGTATGGATTGCTTGGAACATTTTTAAATCATGTGTGAATGATTGCGGATTAGTAATCGAATATGTGAGCATTGATATTGAATTGATCGTATGTAGTTTATTTGAATATAAGCGAAATGTTGTCGAATTGTGTAGAAAGGAATTATTAATGTCAGAATGCGTTTTGAATCACTCATGGATATTGTTAGCATGGTTGTTTGTTTGGTTGTTGTTGATTTGGCCGAGTTGAATTCTCGGGGATGTTGAAGTTATAGGGGAAATGTTGCCGAAATTTTTGTAGACAAAGTGTTAATTTGGAATTGGATTCTTAAGTTGTAACACCTCGTACCTTTAATGGAAGTTTTGACCACGATCCTAGACTTAGAAAATCAGATAAAGAATGTGGGAATTGAGATTTTTCCGTTCAGTTGTGATATGGTGGTTTACGCCCATGAACGGTGGTCGTATTCCAATTTTACGCCCATGAACAAGGCTTCGTAAACCGAAACCAAGAATTTACGAACATTACGGAATTTGACATTTTGAGGTCATATGGTTAAATACGGACTGTATTTCACTTTATGGCCCGTATTTCAAAACGTGTTTGGAATTTGAGAAAACGTCCTTGATGAAAGTTGTAGATCATTTAAATACCTTTCCAACGGTATCTTACGGGGGTCAAACGGACATCTGTGCAAAGAGTTATGGCCATTTTACTGAAGAGACGCAGTGCAGTCCATATCGCAAAATACGACCCGTATAGCAGTTTACGACCCGTAAACTGAAAATACGGCCAGCACAGTGTTGGACGTAAATTGCATTTTCCCAGGACAGTATATATTCGTCCATACTAGTTCAAATCATTATTTTTCATTCCTTCAAGCCCTAGAACGACTTCCTACCCTCTTCCTTCATCAAGAACACCAAGGTAAGCCTATTCTAATTATTCCAACTCAATTCTAACACTTATCCTTATAATCTAAACAAGATATTATCATTCAAAAACTAGGGTTTTCAAGAAAAACCCATCCCAAGGTTTAAGCATTCAAGATTTTGGAAATCCTCTTCAAAGCTCAAGTCTTTAATTCAAAGTTTTGGAGCGACTAAGGTATGTAGAACTTCCGTCACATGTGGGAATCTCTACGTTCTTCCCCATGCTCCGTTTCTTGATATCCATGAAGCTCAAACCCTAGGGCATTAAAACCAACATATTGGTAGCCCGTATTTATGTATTTATACACATGAACTTTGTATCTATATTCGTCATTGTATTCCTAATCTTCCATTATGGTTATTAGGAACCCTAGCTTAATCCATGAATCATGAATTCTTCCTCATGTGTTCTCATTATGTTTATATGAAAACTTATGATTTTATGTAGCAAGTCACATGCATGTTTTCAAGTCAATTATTTTATATAATTATGAACTCGTTGTTATTACTCATGAATCAAGAACATGTTTGCAAGACTATGACAAGATATTTCATGAAACCATGTTACAAGTTATTTCGTGAAATCATGATTACAAGTTATTTACAAGTTATTTCACGAAAATCATGGGCTTCTTAGCCAACTATATCATGTTCATGTTTTTGGGATTGCTTAGTTAACCGAGAAGGCTCGGATAGCCCGAAACTACGTCGCCACCGTAGGATGAGGGTTGTCGGCAAGGAGGCAACACCTTCATTATGCGGTTTGATCCTTACATGCTATTATTACTTAAATCTCATATCCCCCGGCAAGGTGTGAGTGTTCTCTGGTAGGGCGCAAGTACCGCATCATGTTGTCGGTTACACTATAGCATTCCCCACGTTACAAGAAGTTTTATATACATGTATTTTTATTGAATTATTTGTTTTCGACTTTTACTCACGTTTCATGCTCATGTTCAAGTTACATGCAGTTTCAGTTCATGTCCTATACCTACGTTGTGCCATGTTCTTCGTTTCAGCAGGTTTTACATACTAGTACTATTCACCATGTACTAACGTCCCTTTTGCTCGGGCCTGCACTTCACGGTGCAGATACCGATTTTCAAGAGCATACACCGCGCAAAGGATCACTTCAAGTATTAGCTTATTGGGTGAGCCCCACTCTCTCGGGGTTCAACATGGAGTCTATATTTAGTATGCTAGCTTTATGGTAGTCCAGGGCCATGTCCCGGGTAGTTAGTATTCGACATGCTTTAGAGGTTTCATAGACAGATATTAGTTCACGAGTCGGTTATGCTTTCATGTTTAAACTATTACGTTTTCATGAAATTACATGCTATGAGACAATTTCAAGACTTTATTCCGCAAATTATATTTTCATGATTTATTTAAATTGCGTCACATAGATATATTGTTTGATGCCCATGTTGACAAGCAAGCCATGAGGTTCGCTCAGACACATGCAAGCAAGGCCCGAGTGCCGTGTTACGCCCAGGCCATGGTTTGGGGCGTGACATAAGTGTTATAGCTAATGGTTGATACCTAATGACATTATTGTAGATCATGAGAAGTCGAGACGTAAGTTCGGATTGGCTTAGGAAGCGGCTAAGGTATGTAAAGCTCACCCCTTCTTTCTTTTGGCATGTCCTAGTTGTAATTAGGCTATGACACGAGTTTCGAGGTAATTCCGCTCTTAAATTCCGAGCATGTTCATGATTTATAATTGCTTATTGATGTTAGTACCCATAATATAGTCATGCTACGGTCTTTATGTCTCCGATATGGTTGGATTAGAATGTCGTATAACCGGTTTTGTTCCTAAAGAATCCTATGTCTAGAAATGTCCGTAACTTTCGTAAAAAGAACCGGATTGCTTTGAAACGTTCGTAGAAAGTTTTGTAACATATAATGACTTTGATTTTCATAGGCGGGCTCGGAATGATTTGATATACGACTATGGTCCCTACGATACTTTGATATACTTATGATATTTGATATGTTTCCGAGTACCGTCCGAAAGATTTTTGATATAACTATTGTCCGATTTTCAAATGACGATTCGTTTATGATTACTTCATTGAGTCTCTGGAAATGATTTATGTGCATGTGGTTTCTCACTACTCTGCTCGTGCGAAGCTCAATATGTCTTTCACTGAGACCCGAGTCAGGACACGCATTCGTGAAACTCCACCGCATTATTCACTGAGTCCCTCAATTGGGCTTGGAAAGTTAACAAAAAAAGAAAAAGAAAAATAAGAGGCCCAATTGGTTATGGCCGGTCATGGTCCAAGGGAAATGGCCCAAGTCCATACAAATTGTGACCATGTGATAAATAAGTGGAAAAGGGGCCATAATTCTTGCTTGTTCAAGAAACTTCAAGAAAACAAAGAAGAGAAAAAGAACAAGAGGGCCTACAAACCATGGAGAAAAGAAGAAGGAAAAAATTTTCAAGTCTTCCAACCTTGACTCAAAACTCTAATTTTCTAGCATTCCTACTAAGTTAGGGACCCTCTTCAACGTGGCATAATTATTTAAGCGAGAAAACTACGTTTGCGGCAAGTGGAGATTTTGGAAAAGGTAAGAATTTCATATCCCTTATACGTTATGGAAGATTACATATGTTGTAATATGCGAAAATGAATGGAAGTATGAAATTTGGGTGTTGTGCAAGTGTAACCGTGTAAGTATGTGTGTGTGTGTGCCGAAAATCATGTTGATGGAGACAAAACTTTATTTGTTATGGATGACAAAACTTTATTTGTTATATATGTTAATGTTGGATTTATTTTGTTTAGTTGTGATTATGTGGAGTTTGCATTGGAAATGATTTGTAATTTTATGATAGGAAATTGAAATTAGAGTGGAATGTATGTTGAAACTTGGTTATGTTTGGATAAATTATGGTTTTCATGAAAAGTTGTATATTTGTATAGATATATTGTAGTAGAAATGAGGTAGGACATGTTGGATTTATTTTGTTTAACAAAAACTTCTTAAAACATGGAACTTTTCAAACAACAATCATTAATATTGTGTTGTGTTGTGGTTATTGATGTTCCGGAAATACATATTCTTTTAACATTTACAAATTATTCGCACTTCCCGACGCACTATCCACGAGGACAACTCCACCTTGGAATCGCAAAGTCTCTAGAATGTACAAATGCTACGGCATCAGTACTCGACCTGGCAACACTCCGAACTGAGATGGAGCTCGCCAATCCCACGGGAACAGCTCCTAGCAAAGTCTTTTACTCGTCTGGGTGTACCAACACTCCGCGTGGCATGAAACGCAGCAAAGTCCCCGAAGAAGGAGGGGGTCAGTACGGAATATGTACTGAGTATGTAAAGCGATAACAAATAATAACCATAGCTCAATTTAGGAGGGAAGAAATCACAATCACGCTCATTACCTGCAGCCTTCGCTTAAGAGAAAACATAAATAAATACACAGAGTCTCAACAAGCTTTAAGTAAATAATCGCAATCCAAGCAACGAATCCATAGTAAGTAATATAATCTAGAACACCTCTTCTAAAGAAGTAATGCAATACATCACATGCGCCGCTTCCGGCAAAATAATGATAGCCCCTTCGGGCAGCCGCTTCCGGCTCGATATCAATAATGGCCCCTTCGGGCAGCCGCTTCCGGCTCAATATCAATAATGGCCCCTTCGGGCAGCCGCTTCCGGCTCAATATCAATAATGGCCCCTTCGGGCAGCCGCTTCCGGCTCAATATCAATGGTGGCCCCTTCGGGCATTGCCGCTTCCGGCATAATAATAATAACGGCCCCTTCGGGCATTTTAGTAATGATAAAAGTAGTAAGTGAAATGAAGTAGTAAAATCTCGCACCCCTTTCGGAGTGGTTTTGGAAAAAGTAGCTCACTCAGACATAAGCTGAGGCCATAGTACTCCCAGACGTGAACTGAGGCCATAGCACACTCGGTGATCGAGCCGAGGCCACGCTCGCTCGGACACGGACCGAGGCTATAGCACACTCGGCATAAGCCGAGGCCACCGCACCCCCGCCGGAGTGGTTTTAGAAAGTATAAATATTAAAATCTCACACCCCCATCGGAGTGGTTTTAGAAAGTTTAAATATTAAAATCTCACACCCCCATCGGAGTGGTTTTAGAAAAGTCAATTTTGTATTTCTTTGTACAAACTAGTTCTTTAAAATCATCGATTGAACCACAAACGCGTTGCCGAAGCCATTTCTTGGAAAACCGAGGAAATAATTATATTAGGAACATTGTCATACCACCACGTACATTGTAGAGCATAATAAGGTAGTCGGGTCCTACTCATGCAAGTTCTAAAGGTTTAGGGAGTTCTTCCATCATTTCACACAATTTCTAATTCAATTCTACTGAATGAATAGTAGTCAATTTCAATCTCGAATTTCTAAGAGAGGAATTATCCCCGAGGCACATATTCAAGCCTATTACGTCTAAGACATGCCAAAGAAGGAAAGTGAAGCTTTACATACCTTTTTCCGCCTCTTACGCTACTCCAAATCCCGGGGCCCAAGTTCGCCAAAATCTGCAATTTGGTCGCATTTACCGCTTACTATTCATGAGACTTAAAATTCCAATCTTGCTTCAATACTTGTCTACCGAAATTTCGGCAAAGCATTTCCCCTGTAAACACACCATCCCGAGGATATGGCTCGGCCCAAATATCAACAACCATACCAACAACAATATAAACAACCAATCCAAAACACATTCCAACATAAGTAGTCTTCCTTACTACATGGTATGTCAACTTTCAATCCAATTGCGCACATTCGAACCAACATCAACGTTTACATATTCATTCACTAATTTGAGATCATTCAAACATAAACTAAGGGCATTTCAAGCTATATATCCAATATTCAACAATTTCATCAATTTCCATATTCCATCCAAAATTCTCATATATGAAACAAAACCATCCCAACACATTTTCTACTTACTACTTCATCACTAACAACCATAATCCACCCTTTAACAACTTCATTATCTTAATACCATGAAATCACATTAATGTGACGTAATTCTCCACATTCCATTTTCATGCAAACTTAACCCATATATCCTTCATTTACATTATAAAGATCACAACAACACAATTAGCATGTTAAACAAAATAAATCCATCATTAGTTCATCACTACACATCCCACGGCCAACATACAATTTTCCAACTTCATCCAATTTTCGTTCAACTTTCATTTCCAATACAATTGCCATAATGACCACAACTAGAATACTACATAAAACTTAATTAATCTTGCCTACACAATACATGCATACACACGGCCACACCATGCCAACTTCCATATTTTCATGAACTTTATCCATCCCCACATACTACAATGTAAATGAACCCTTCATAACATATAAAAAGGGATTAAAACTTACCTTTCTTCCTTAACTTCTTCACTTGTCCAAGGTGTGGAATCGTCGAAACGAACGTCCTATCTTCCGAAATAATTATACCACGTTGTAGAGGACCCTTGAATTAGTATAAATACATGAAGAAAAGAATTTTTTGACCAAGATTTCCCATGGTTCATTTTTTTCCTTCATATGGCCGAATAGGCCTTTCCTTTTCTTTCTCTCTTCCATTTTTTTTTCTTTCCTTTCTTTCTTGAATAAATGATGACTCCCACATTTATATATAATTCCCTTAGTCATGTGAGGGGCACATGCCCCTCTCTAGATTTTTCCCTCATTTTCTTGATTTTTCCTCAAAGAAGACTAATGTCTTCTTCAACAAGTTTTGACTCATAACTTTTAAGATTTACAATTGGCCCCCATTAATTAAAATAAGGGCACATAGTACATGGCCAATATGGCCCCTTCATGAATTTCTCTTGAATTCCCGTGAAATGACCATTTTGCCCCTAGCCTTTTTAAATATTTCCATGAACCATTTTGCGAATTTTCCTTTTTCGCCCTCAACCTCTCACAATATTCCCATACTAATAATGTTCATAAGCAACATTCATAGCCACTTGCATTAAAATAATTTTTGAAAATCGTCTCGCCCGTAACTTTCCACGACGACTTCGAAATATCCAAACGTACAAAATACGGGCTATAACATCCTCCCCCCCTTTAGAACATTCGTCCTCGAATGTTCGACTGATCTTATGGGGTCTTACAGCACCTTGGGAGGGGGGTTCCTTTATAGTTGCCCTTTACTTGTATGCCATTTCCTTATCCTTCATCTTATCCTCCTTAGCCTTTACACGAATCCTCATTTTATATCATAGGTTTCCTTTCCGATACTTAAGAATATGGTAATTCCCTCTTTGGTCTAACATGATATAACCTCCCCCCCTTTTTGGAGGCTCCTGATGCACCAACGATTCTTCTTTCCGACTCCGCGCACGACATAGCGAAATTCCTTATCATAAGTTTTCCTTTCGCTCTCCATCGATCTCCTCACGTATGAGGTGTCATACATGTTCATATGCATATACACATATAATTAGCATCACTAATCCACAAAATACTTCCAGACATTATTCAAGCCTATTCAAATTCCAGAACCGTGACATACTTTTCATTTTCTCTTTAATCGGGCCTGTCGCATGCTGCGTAGCCTTTTGTGGTCTCCAATCATCTCGTATAGTCTGACTTCACTTAGGCCATTCGGTTTCTCATTTGTCCTTTGCAACTAAATCTTTGGAATTTCTTGCTTCCTTCCCAGGGGGTCACCCATCCTGAAATTGCTCCCACCTGAGCACGCTTAACCTCGAATCTTTGGTGGAATTCGGTGCTTTATTACTGATATAATCGCATACGCTTTTTCATATGGCCTTTATTACATAATCTGAAGCCGATCAAAGTTTTACGGACTCCGAGGCGTGTTCGTAACACGTCCTTTCTCTTGCAATTACCGTTTTGCCCTTTTTGATTGATTCTTAATGTTCACCTTCACTTCCATTCTCCCGACTTACATCTCAGTAATACTTCAATATTCTTACCTCATCCAACATGCCTCGTCCGCACCATTGTTTACCACTGTACTTTGTAACTGTTGATGCCATGGGTCGCTTTTTTTTTTCGACGGCGTCCTTTAACTGAAATAGAAGGTTAGTACAAGGGACTTCATACCCTATGACTGGGCTCTATCGCACGATCTTAGATATGAAAGAAGGTCAACAATCCCTAGATGCCCCGTAGCCTCTTGTTTATAGATGTGGCGCGCTACACATCATAAACGAGGACTCTACCGGACACGACTTTGCGACAACCCCTAGGACGGACACCGCTCCGATACCACTTTGTCACACCCCGACCTTACTAGGGTGTGATGGGCACCCGACCCTCCTCAGAGTCGAGCGAACCCTTAGACATTCGCGTAATAAAACCTGCCATTTCGAAAACTTCTTAAAACATGGAACTTTTCAAACAACAATCATTAACCGGAAATACATATTCTTTTAACATTTACAAATTATTCGCACTTCCCGACGCACTATCCACGAGGACACACCTTGTCGCAAAGTCTCTAGAATGTACAAATGCTACGGCATCGGTACTCGACACGGCAACACTCCGAACGAGATGGAGCTCGCCAATCCCACGGGAACAGCTCCTAGCAAAGTCTTTTACTCGTCTGGGTGTACCTGCGTGGCATGAAACGCAGCCCCCGAAGAAGGAGGGTCAGTACGGAATATGTACTGAGTATGTAAAGCGATAACAAATAATAACCATAGCTCAATTTAGGAGGGAAGAAATCACAATCACGCTCATTACTGCCGACCTTCGCTTAAGAGAAAACATAAATAAATACACGAGTCTCAACAAGCTTTAAGTAAATAATCGCAATCCAAGCAACGAATCCATAGTAAGTAATATAATCTAGAACACCTCTTCTAAAGAAGTAATGCAATACATCACATGCGCCGCTTCCGGCAAAATAATGATAGCCCCCGGGCGGCCGCTTCCGGCTCGATATCAATAATGGCCCCTTCGGGCAGCCGCTTCCGGCTCAATATCAATAATGGCCCCTTCGGGCAGCCGCTTCCGGCTCAATATCAATAATGGCCCCTTCGGGCAGCCGCTTCCGGCTCAATATCAATGGTGGCCCCTTCGGGCATTGCCGCTTCCGGCATAATAATAATAACGGCCCCTTCGGGCATTTTAGTAATGATAAAAGTAGTAAGTGAAATGAAGTAGTAAAATCTCGCACCCCTTTCGGAGTGGTTTTGGAAAAAGTAGCTCACTCAGACATAAGCTGAGGCCATAGTACTCCCAGACGTGAACTGAGGCCATAGCACACTCAGTGATCAGCTGAGGCCACAGCTCGCTCAGACACGGACCGAGGCTATAGCACACTCGGGCATAAGTCGAGGCCACCGCACCCCTTCGGAGTGGTTTTAGAAAGTATAAATATTAAAATCTCACACCCCCATCGGAGTGGTTTTAGAAAGTTTAAATATTAAAATCTCACACCCCCATCGGAGTGGTTTTAGAAAAGTCAATTTTGTATTTCTTTGTACAAACTAGTTCTTTAAAATCATCAGTGAACCACAAACGCGTTGCCGAAGCCATTTCTTGGAAAACCGAGGAAATAATTATATTAGGAACATTGTCATACCACCACGTACATTGTAGAGCATAATAAGGTAGTCGGGTCCTACTCATGCAAGTTCTAAAGGTTTAGGGAGTTCTTCCATCATTTCACACAATTTCTAATTCAATTCTACTGAATGAATAGTAGTCAATTTCAATCTCGAATTTCTAAGAGAGGAATTATCCCCGAGGCACATATTCAAGCCTATTACGTCTAAGACATGCCAAAGAAGGAAAGTGAAGCTTTACATACCTTTTTCCGCCTCTTACGCTACTCCAAATCCCAGTTCCAAGTTCGCCAAAATCTGCAATTTGGTCGCATTTACCAGTTACTATTCATGAGACTTAAAATTCCAATCTTGCTTCAATACTTGTCTACCGAAATTTCGGCAGCATTTCCCCTGTAAACACACCATCCCGAGGATATGGCTCGGCCCAAATATCAACAACCATACCAACAACAATATAAACAACCAATCCAAAACACATTCCAACATAAGTAGTCTTCCTTACTACATGGTATGTCAACTTTCAATCCAATTGCGCACATTCGAACCAACATCAACGTTTACATATTCATTCACTAATTTGAGATCATTCAAACATAAACTAAGGGCATTTCAAGCTATATATCCAATATTCAACAATTTCATCAATTTCCATATTCCATCCAAAATTCTCATATATGAAACAAAACCATCCCAACACATTTTCTACTTACTACTTCATCACTAACAACCATAATCCACCCTTTAACAACTTCATTATCTTAATACCATGAAATCACATTAATGTGACGTAATTCTCCACATTCCATTTTCATGCAAACTTAACCCATATATCCTTCATTTACATTATAAAGATCACAACAACACAATTAGCATGTTAAACAAAATAAATCCATCATTAGTTCATCACTACACATCCCACGGCCAACATACAATTTTCCAACTTCATCCAATTTTCGTTCAACTTTCATTTCCAATACAATTGCCATAATGACCACAACTAGAATACTACATAAAACTTAATTAATCTTGCCTACACAATACATGCATACACACGGCCACACCATGCCAACTTCCATATTTTCATGAACTTTATCCATCCCCACATACTACAATGTAAATGAACCCTTCATAACATATAAAAAGGGATTAAAACTTACCTTTCTTCCTTAACTTCTTCACTTGTCCAAGGTGTGGAATCGTCGAAACGAACGTCCTATCTTCCGAAATAATTATACCACGTTGTAGAGGACCCTTGAATTAGTATAAATACATGAAGAAAAGAATTTTTTGACCAAGATTTCCCATGGTTCATTTTTTCCTTCATATGGCCGAATAGGCCTTTCCTTTTCTTTCTCTCTTCCATTTTTTTTTTCTTTCCTTTCTTTCTTGAATAAATGATGACTCCCACATTTATATATAATTCCCTTAGTCATGTGAGGGGCACATGCCCCTCTCTAGATTTTTCCCTCATTTTCTTGATTTTTCCTCAAAGAAGACTAATGTCTTCTTCAACAAGTTTTGACTCATAACTTTTAAGATTTACAATTGGCCCCATTAATTAAAATAAGGGCACATAGTACATGGCCAATATGGCCCCTTCATGAATTTCTCTTGAATTCCCGTGAAATGACCATTTTGCCCCTAGCCTTTTTAAATATTTCCATGAACCATTTTGCGAATTTTCCTTTTTCGCCCTCAACCTCTCACAATATTCCCATACTAATAATGTTCATAAGCAACATTCATAGCCACTTGCATTAAAATAATTTTTGAAAATCGTCTCGCCCGTAACTTTCCACGACGACTTCGAAATATCCAAACGTACTCGTAAATGATATTAAGAAGCCGAACATATGAAATTTACGTCCGCCACCTCAATCGGACCGAGGTGGGCTCCCTATTTCGATTCTACTCTTTTGTACTTACGGTTTGCCTTCGAGCGCTTTAAGGAATGGTTTTAGCTACTAAACAAAAATCATTTTAAATATTCCATTAAGTCCTATGAAACGTTTTGATATGTACTTTGACTCCGAGTGTTCTGCCCTGACATAATCTACTGTGATGTCCGAAAGGTACGTACTATGACTCCGTCCGATTTCATTGATCTGATTTGTCATTTGATCTGCCTCATCGAGTCTCCGGATATATATATGTTATTTTTATTGCATTAGTTTCTCACTACTCCACTCGTGGATGCCTCAATGTTTCCCCCACCGAACCCGGGCCAGGATATGTTCTCAAGCGTATGTCTCCATTGCCGTGCCCCGGTGTTTCGTATACGGGGTTACGGTGTATGATGTGCCATGTACGTATATTCTGATTTTATGTGATGTGATGTGGCCACTTGGTATGTTATGCTTTGTTTCGAGATATTCCCTACTCAAGTATGATGTGCTCCGTCGAGCCCCTTTCTCCCATACGGGGGCTTTTTGCATATGTTTCGTGCATTACGTATGATTTCGGTACGCATTTTTGATTACCTATGCACCTCCATTGTTTTCCGCACATTCTCGTTCGATTTTAATTTTATTTATTACATGCTCGCTTACATATTCGCACATTTTTCCGCTTTCTTCGGGGTCGCGCGCGTTTGGGGTTTTGTACATTTGATTCGCCGATCCGCCGCCTAGGTTTTACGCAGGGCCCGTGAAGTGCTCCTTTGTCCGGGAGCCCGTATTTTGGTATAAAGTTCTCTTTTGCATATGTACGTATTTATTACGGGTACGGCGGGGCCCCCGTCCGTCATATGATTATGTTTTTGTTCTGTAGAGGTCTGTAGACATGTGGTGTGGGTTCTGTATATGTTTCGTGAGATTTGCGTACGTTTAGAGTTTATTTGTGTTCTGTGACGGCCTTATCGGCCTTCGTGCGGCATGCCCACTTGTCCTTGTTAAATTATTATTTCTGTTTGTCTTTAATATTTTGCTAATTTAGGGTAAGGTACGTATGAGTGCCCAACTAGGGCACGAGTCGCGGCCTACGGAGTTGGGTCGTGACAGTCTTCATCTTCCTTTATGATACTACAACTTGTGCACACATACATAGATATATATCTCGAATTTTTTTTTTCCGGTTTTCTTCATGACCACATCTTTGCATCTTTCACATAACTGTTGTCTTATAATTTCAATTTGTTTTCCCTTGGGATAGCCTACTGATTGACTAACCTTCTCCTTGTTGTCGGCGGCCACATAATTCCCTTTAACCATTTCATTGCCACCTCCTCCTTCTTTCAGTTCTCATAGTTTCTTTTGTTTTCCTTTACGCTAAAATGCCTGTTCCCATTAGTCATCCTTTACTCTTAGGTTAGGAAACCTTGGAGTGTTCCGTTATGAGTGAGAATCCCTTTTGACGTTGAAAATCTCTTCTTGAGGTATTTTCTTCCCTTAAATAGGCGTACCAATCATGGGTTCACATCTATTCTCCCAGTTAAATCTCAGGAGTTTAAATTCCCTCGTCGCTCTCATAAGATCTATTTATTTCTTCTCAAGGATGCACCTTTACTTATTATTTACAACCTCCTTGGTTCTAATTATGAACACGTATAGTTTGGTTCCAGGGTCCTCATGTTCATCCCTTGTCACATATAACATCACTCTATCTCCCATTGATTTATTTAAATTTGATCCTATCATCTGCTTTCCTGCTAACCTTTTCCTCAGATATATATTACCTGACCCTCAATGGGTGTACGTTTTCCTTGTCCAAGTTTCTCTCCCCTTCATGATATCATAACCCTCTTTTTCCTAATGCTCCTTCTTACATTGTTGGTTGCGTTACCGCTATCCGACTTTAATTCTCGAGAAAACCCAATCCTGATTCTTTCTGTAGTGCTTGCTACCTCAATTTTGACATACGGCACAATCAATATTTTTAACATGTCGTAACACCAATCATAAGGGTATACATAATACTTGATGCAGCCACTCGTGACTTATATTTTTTTATCGCTTTTCAACACCTTTTTCTTGCGAGATATCCAGTTGCCATTTGATGTTGTCCTGAATCTGTAGCTTTAATACATCTCCCCTCTTTTGACCAACTAGCCAGACTCATACCTCACAATCATTTCGAAATTCTAATTGCAAAGCTCGTATAGTCCTAATTTCCCTCAGGCAATTCTGGTTTCTCATATTCCCTTTTCGTATGTCTAAATATGTAGGTCTTCCTAGCATATCTTTCTACATCTAACTGTGAATCCCGGAGATATAACTTTACTTAAAAATCTTTACTCATACTTCACTACAAGAAAAATGTCCTTTAAGGAAGGGAAATCTGGTCCCAAAAGGGGCAATTACGACGGGAAAAAGCTGGTCGCCACCCGTCGTAATAGCCTCCGCCGCTAAAGGTCAACCGCGACGGGTTCAATAATCTGGTCGTTAAAAGTCTTTTGAGACGGGTAATATATCTGGTCGTTAAAAACTTTTAGAGACTACATATCTCGTCCCTAATGGATGATTAATATCATCATAAATAAATGATTTCCGGTCGTTAAACCTTTTAGCGACCAAATGTTACTGGTCCTAGATTATCTTTAGAGACGAGCATTACTGGTGCTTATTTACAATAATTGTACTAATTTTCACGACCATATTTCTTGTCTCTCATTGACCACAAGGCGTCCCGAAAGCTCGATGTCACAAAAAAATTATTTTATCAATAAATATCAAATTCCTACCAAAACATCTAGATACAAAAGCGTTATATATATCAAGAGGAAGATAGAGTTATTAATTAGAGTAAAATTGTTAACATCCCATGATGTTAGTTTCAATATTTTCTCGACACCTTAACAAAAAAAACATTGCTAACACTCGAGCTAGACTACGATAGCGAGTGCATAACATTCCTAGCAAAATAATGAGCTTGTGCATCTTCTAAACTTCCATCTTGACTTGTCAAATTCAATCTTCAAAACCTGTAAGTACAAAATTTTAGAAAGACTTGAATAACTATTTGTAAGATAAGATATATAAATTCTACACTAGTAGTAGTTATACCGCTTACCCCAAAAGCAATCTAATAAATTCATTAGGTGTTATCTGACAAAATCATCGAAATTTGCAAGAGTATAAGAAAAATTAATTAGAAAAGTTTCGGGATGCATTAACCAAGAATCAAAGTCTATTTTAAAACGCAACTAAAACAACAACTGTGACAAGCATAATGGAAGTGTTTAAACTTAAGGCGCTGTTTCCCGTGGCAAAGTTAGAAATATAAAGAAAAAACCTTGACGGCTCCCATGGAGCTTTGAGCTCTTTTCGGCCTTTCATGGCCTCTTAGGCCACCGAGCAGCAATGGTATTATCCTATGCGTACATTGAAGTGGGATCCTTGGTTTAATCCTGAGGAAGAGACTACTATAACCATTGCATGGATCTCGTTTCCAACCCTAGCACCTAATTATTTTGGCCAATCTCAGCTCTTTTCTATGGCAGCAGCAATAGGGAAGCCTTTGAAGTTGGATATGGCTACTAAGAATAAGACAAGGCCACGTTGTGCTAGAGTAGAGGTAGAAGTTGACTTGCTTGTTAATCATCCTAAAAGGGTACAGATTCAGGTTATTCCTAATACAACCGGTGCAATCAAGGCTAAATGGGTGAGAATACATTATGATTTCATGCCCAAGGATTGCAAGAATTGTTGTTTACAAGGGCATGATGAGGTAGACTGCTGGAAAATTCATCCTGAATTGTTAAGGATTTGTACAAGTGGAAAGATGCCAAGGGAAAGAAGCAGGTGAAGAGCAATGGTGATGGACAAAAACAAGGTGCACAAGCTAATATGCAAGACTTGTCTCAGGTGGTACAGGAAAGGAAGTGCAAGCAGTAGTTCCTAATGCTAATGATGTGCAAACTACTAATAAGTTTGTTGCTTTAGAGGAAGGGAATGAATATCAGGTAGAGGAGGCAGGTACTTCAAAGCAACTTGTTGCAGTGAAGGAATCAGTGAAGAAAAATGCAGATATTGTGCAGAAGCAATTAGTTCAAGTACCTGATACTTTTGTGGCTCAGGTTCATACAGATCCCAAGTCGACTAATAATAATACTACTAGATGGTTTTTGCCCGTGCACGCACGGGCCCGATAGTTACCTATATAAACACACATCTGATGTAAAAGTTATGGTGACATATGTACGGGGCAATTGAAACATATCGTTTAAACGGTTTTTATATATATATATATATATATATATATATATATATATATATATATAACATACACATTATAAACTTCCCCGGAAATACCAAATTAAGAATCTTGGATGAAGATCACACTAAAGAAACAAAAGAATGAATGTGATAATGGACAACTTTAGTATGTCGATGTAGCGAAGTGCACAAAGCGTCTCTCAAACCAATACCATAAGAGGATGAACATGTAAATATATCCCAATATAGGAATATGATAGTCAAGCAATATAGTTCCCTGACTGGGAAGTTTCATGCTTGCTTAATTCAGAGAATGTTTCATGCTTACTTAATTCAGAGAGATTTTCAGCTGATTTTAATTAATAAGACGCGGCGGTAAATTTGATATAAAGTTATTGATTGGGTTTTTTTTTTTTTATTATTTTTATTGAAGGAACATTTCTTTCTGTTCAAAAGTCAATACAATATATGTATTTATACATTTATGTAAACACAAGAATATATGCTACATTCTATCTATTGTAGTTGTTCATTTCCCACAAAATATATTGAATCTAATGAAAGTCCAGATTTTTCTTCTTTGGTAATGTCTATAAATTTTGAGGCTTAGCTCTTACCGATGTAGCGAGAATATGGAAATAACATCAATTGCATGATAATCCCAAGTATTACAACTTGTTGACATATTTCTACCGCAGCGAGCATCACCTATTACTTTTACTGGATAAAGTACACAATACTTTAATAGTAGCTTAGAGTCACATTTATACAACTTATAGATTATAAGTATTTTAGATGATCAAAAGCGAGATAATTAAAAATCACAATGGACTACTAATTTCCTTGAAGTAGATCCAATTGCAGGTTTTCAAAGAATCAATTTCATGAGGCAAATTAAACTAATTTCTCTTCACTTATTTTCTCAACTAAGTTCATGTCTCTATTATATTCTTAGTAACTTGATTCGATTAAAATGAGAAACTTAATTTACAATTACATAATGGAGATGCTTCGGATTTAAGCGAATTATTCATTTCAAGTAATCTAAAAGAGCTATTCATTACATTACTTTCTTTTACGGATTTAATTCACTTGTGACCTTTCGTAGATGCTTCATCTTGATACAACCGTATTCAATATATTGTTCAAAAGATTAGAAAAACTAACATCGAAGAAAAAGTGGACAAATTTTCGCAAAATCAGCAAGTAAAGCCTTGAGAATCGGCGTGAGAAAGAAAAGAACATGAGGCAAAAACTTACCAAAAGTGAGTGAGGCGGCGGAGAGGCCACCATGGCTTATGGTTCTCATCCACATAAGCTTTATTTATCCTATCCGACATGTGTAATATCTTGTGCAATCTCTCCAACAAACTAACGAACAAAATTCATGGATCAAAATGTCACAAAAGAGTCGAGATAAACGACAATCAAAGAACATGAATGATGTACCCAAGTTTAAAGGATATGGAAAAGCGTGAACTTACCCCGAGAGGAATATCAATGGTTGGAATCTCCTTTGGTACCCTTTGAGACAAACTGGCTTCTCCATTTTGCCGGATTTTGTGAATACCTCAAACGCCTTTGTGGGAAGGTGAAATGGGAGTGTGTGAGGTGAAAAGGAGTGTGATGTTCGGGTTTTTGAACATCGGAGAGAGCGGTCGGCACGAGATGAGTTCCGTGAGAAGAAAGTGACGCAATGGAGGGTTGTTGACAAGTAAACTAACCTAAATAAGCACCTTGAATCTCTAAATTGCCCTTGATTGTAATTTTATTGACACATAAGGAACCATGTCGATCCATTCTCCTAACCCACGCTTCTATATAGTTAAAATAAAAAACACATTGCTTGTGCAATCTCTCCAACAAACTAACGGAACAAAATTCATTGATCAAAATGTCACAAAAGAGTCGAGATAAACGACAATCAAAGAACATGAATGATGTACCCAAGTTTAAAGGATATGGAAAACTGTGAACTTACCCTGAGAGGAATATGAATGGTTGGAATATCCTTTGGTACCCTTTGAGACAAACCTGGCTTCTCCGTTTTGCCGAATTTTGTGAATACCTCGAACGCCTTTGTGGGAAGGTGGAATGGGAGTGTGAGGTGAAAAGGAGTGTGGTGTTCGGGTTTTTGAACATCGGAGAGGCAGTCGGCACAGAGATGAGTTCCGTGAGAAGAAAGTGATAGCTGGAGGGTTGTTGACACGTAAACTGTTATGTCCCGTGTTTTTGCATAACTGGAAATTATGAAAATGATTAAGACTTGTATGTTACAAGGCAACAATGTGATTTTTAGTTAATATGTTATGTTGTTTTATGGAAAATTATTGGTGCAAGATGTCGGAGAAGGCGAGGGCAAATTTGGAATTTTGGAAATTAGTTTCCTAATTACAAAACGAGCGTTTAATGAATTGGGCTAAGAAAAAATTGAACAAATTGAGGCCCAAGTTCAAGGGGTGGCCGGCCATAAGGCTAGGCCCAAGCCTCATTTTAATTGGTCATGTGATTATCACATGACCTTAAATGAGATGAATATATGTCCATGCCTTCTATAGAATGTTCAAGAAAAATCAAAATCAAAAAATTGAAGACCAGCCCCTTTCGGCCGAACCATAGAAAAAAAAAAAAGAAAATTTTTCTTGCCTTGTTTCCAATCCTAAAATCTTGTCTTTCTTGTATTCGTAGTAAGTAATCATTCAAGACGCCCTCCGACGTGATATAATTGGTTTGGCGTAAGAGCGACGTTTGCGGCAAATTGGAATTTCAAGAAAAGGTAAGAATTTTGCCATTTTTGTGTTATGGAATTTGTATGAACATTATAAGGATTGAGAATAGAAAAAAGAATTTTTTATCGTTTTGGAGTGTGTGTGTGCAACCGTGTGTGTGTGTGTGTGTGTGTGGAAGTGGCCGTGAGCCATGGTTATGGTAAAGGAGATGATTTATGTTTTATTTAGCTTGTGGATTGCGTCGTTGTGACATTTATAACTCAAATGAACGTTTAACGAGTTAAGTTGGCATTTAAGTTGGTTATATGTTGGTGTGAAGAATTATGGAATTTTCATGTGATTTTTATATAAGTATAGAAATGAGGTTCCAAATGTGAATTATGATTGTTGTTAATAAGTATAAGAGGAAAACAATGCGAATTGGAAGCTTTGTTGTGTTTATGGAAGAGTCGGATAGAATATGGAAATTGGCTCCAAAGTGAAAGCTTGAACAAAGAATATCGTTTGGTACGTTATTGGAATATGTTTGAATAATATTAAATTAGTTAATGAATATGATAAGGTCGATATTAGTTTGATATTGTGAAGTTCGGATGAAAGTTGTCGCTTTATGTAGAATAAAGAAAATGGATGTTAGCTTCATTTTTGTTGTGACTTATGATGCCTATGGTATTGTGGGTTGTTGTTGTTGATGTGTATTGAGCCGAGTTAAGCCTCGGGGATGTTATATATATAGGGGAAGCGAGCTAGAAATTTCGGTAGACAAAAACAAAGTTAAGTGAACTCTTAAGCCTTTTAGATTCCTAATTGGTAACTTTGACCATTTACGGATTAGATGAAACGGATCTAAGTTTTGGGTGAGCATACGACGTTGATAAGGTATGTAAAGCTCCCCACTCCTTCTTTGGCATGTCTTAGTATGTTAGGTTGATATCGGAACCCCGGAAGCAATTAGAAATCCGATCTATAAGTAGGCAAAGGACTCTATTCATTCAATCCTATTGAAGCCTAATGATCCTATTTTGGTTAGAAAGCAACTAAATGTCCGAATCTTATGTAAAGGTGATCGATTTATTTGAAAATCCTTGTGAATGATCTCATAGACCCTAAACGTCCATGCTATAAATTATGATTACCACCGAACGACAAGAAACATCCCATAATACAAATGCCTTAGTTGTCTTACTAGAACCTCTTTTTGAATAAGTTTTGATAAAGAATCTTTGATTTTGAATTTTCCCTTATGAAATAACGTTTGAAACCTTATGAAACACTATGCTACGTTTTGGAACCACACGTACCACTTTGGAAAACTAAGTAAATAAACTTTCGTGCTAAGTAATTATTTGACTATGTTTGACTAATAAGCCGAATGAAGTAATCAAGTTTTGAAAGCTTTTTGACTTACAAAGAAACGGTTGCTCACGACTTTCTAGCCCAAATATGACTCCGTTCACAGAGAAAACGGGCTTCGACTTTGATCGTGCGCCTTATGTTAAATTCGGTAGTTTTTGTTACAAATTCGAGACCTCGCCAGAAAAGATGAAAAAAAAAAAAAAGAATTCAAAATATGGCTTATGATATGATTTGTACAAAACATGATATGATGCGATATGTTCGGAGATGTTTGGGCATATGAAACCACGGGCTTTACCAAAAACACCGGCGTCGGAGTGAGTGACCACGTTCTAAAGCGAGCGTTACGCATGATTTTGATATCATTATGTACATATGATTTCGGGTTTTGTTATACTAATCCGATTTTTCTCTCCTTATTTTTAGTTTGTTTATGGTTTGGGTTTACGTAGTTAAGGTCTTCTTTACATACCGAAGACAAATTCCTTCGCTATTTCTTCGGGACAAGGTAAACGCCTCTTTTTTTGAGATTACGTTGGCGACCCTAAACCTAACGACATCGTTTTCGGAGAGTCTTGGATTGCTCCTTCGGTCCGGAAACGGATTTGCTTATATTTTGGTATATATTTTTGTCATGTATATTCAAGACGTATATTTGCACTATTTGGGAGTACGGCGATTTCTTCCCGTCATATGATTCCCCCCGTCAAATTTTGATTTAAACATCCTTTACAATTATATATTAACATGTGCTTACGTGAATAAATGTTTGTAATGCAAAGTATAATTCCATTACATGGCCGGTCCGCAAATGTATATGATATCATGTAGGCGGCGGCGGTCCGCTTATGTATATGATATTTATAAGGTTTAAAAGTAAGTAAATGTTATTTTGGTTGCCCACAAAATAAATGGAAACTGTGAAATTTTTCAAATTATCTAAATTTGAAATATAGCCTTATCGGCTTCGTTATATATTTGATCGCGTTCGTTATGCTTAGAGATAAAAATAATAATAATAATAATAATAATAACGGGCACGATAACGATAATAGGCGATGAGTTGGGTCGTGACATAAACTATATTAATAAGCTAACAATTGAATCTACTAAATTATCCTTGATTGCCAAAATTATTGACACATAAGGCACCATGTCGATCCATTCTCCTAACCCACGCTGTCTATATAGTTAAAATAAAAAACACATTGACATTGTGTTCTTGTAAGGATTAAAACAAAAATTAAATTTCATTTATACAATGAAAATGGGGAGGCTAGCACGGAGATCGATATCAAAGTAATGTATTTAATCATCATAGATTGAGAAACACATTAGAAGGATTGTACAGACACACATTTCTACCGACCTAAATATCAAATAAAAAAGAAGAAATAATCGATGATATTAATCATGTATACCTTAGTGTTCAAATAGATTGTCTAGACAAAGAAATAGAAAGAAATATTTTTGCTAATGATAATTCTTGACCAAATAACATTAGTAATTGTAGCACGACCAGAATCGTGCTCTTAAGAAATTGTTACATGAGATAGCTATCATTCATATTATTCCACCATTCATATGGTTGTTTATCGTATTTTATCCCTCGTCCCTCGAACAACTTGAGAGTAAAAAAATAAAATAAAGTCATCTAAACAACAATACGTAGTCAATGCTCCATAACGGGTTAACTACTAATTGAGAAAAGATATCACATGGAAAAATATCTACTCATTCGAAAAACTATAAGTTATATCTAATTCTTCTTGTTGACAAAAAAGTTAAAATAGTAGTAATGGTACCGTAGGATTACACATGTAAGCAAATGAAATACCATTGCCAAAGAGCAATAAGATAAAGGTAATTCTAGAAACACTAAACCGGTAACCCTTTCTCAACACGGACAAAACATAAAGCGGAGTTAGCAAAACGAGAATATCTTCGCGACCATGCATGATGAGAAACCTCAACTACGAGCATGAGACAACTTAAGCTCAACATCACACAAAAAAAGATTGGAGACTTACACTCGTGAATGGCCATTTTCATATAGTTGTCACTTGCTGTACCAAGTCATTTAACCTTCTTATTTTAGCCAAGTGTCACCCCGTCCATAAACATAATTTATTTGAATCAAATTCTTCGGTACTTTCTCAAAAGGTTGCACCTATGCATCTAGTTTCAAACATGCACAAGCAACCCATAGAAAATCCAACAACAAAAAGACTAAGTGCTATTACTTACTAAAAGTACCGAACACTAATATAAATACCCAACAAATATTGATTACCAACAAAGGAACTGTACTATTAAGCTAATGAAATTTGTCATGGAAAAGAGAAATACAAATATGAATCTTGAGTTGGCAAGCATTAAAGTTCCGAAACAAAGACTATACTTCAGTTTCATTAGCCTTATAAAATATCATTATGATGTTCCTCTAAATTGTCTTCTCTTTATCACTTAAACCATCACTAATGCGTAAAGAACCAATGTTTCTTAGGTCAATCTCGTGTTCTAAAATACCGAAAGCCGACTTTAAAATATTTTCTTCTCCGATTTGTTTCTTACTTATTTTGACTCTAAATTATAACATAGTAGTTACTATTTAGTAAGTAGTGAGACAAAGAAATGTAACAACTATCGTTACAAAATAGAGGATACATTTTCGGCAACCGCTTATAATGGTCAACGGCGTTATGCCTTTCTTACGCTGATAAAAATCAAGCAAGGTATGGTGTACAAGGCAATGTTGCACCACCGGTAAAGGATGTTTCTCCCGTGTTACTTTGGTGGAAGTGGAGATCATATAGAGGTGAGGTGTTCTTGTAGTTGGTAATACCGCGAAATTGAGGCTGCTGATCCTATTGATGAGAACATTACTATGAAGCGACTTAATGTGGATGCCAAGGTATTCATTCCAAAGAAGATTATCATGCCACACAGGGGGCATGAAAACTTGGGTTGAAAAGGCATTTTCTAATCCAATTGTTGTCCCTACTAATCGACTTGTCAAGAAATTCCTTCCAATACTCTTGTTGCTACCGATATTAGTACTACTAATAAAGTTGGTACCGAAAGTGAGGAAAGAGTGTT